>NC_053439.1:28701598-28943611 GCF_007990345.1 Gossypium hirsutum | reverse complement strand
TGAAGCCAATGACTGTCGGTGGTTCCCAACGATCATAAAATATTAATTTCATATTATGGTGTACATGGTTGTGGAGTTTCTTCTCCATTTGCCAATTGTATGAGAAATTATTAAATAGGTCGATATGAGACATGTAAAATATGATAGCTATTTAAATGGTTATTAATGCATGTTGTGAAATGATGGGTTTGATGTCAATTACCCAAATTTGAGCTAGTGGTTGGCCATGCTATGGGTGAAATGTGGAACATGTGGCTAGTGAGGTATGTAGGAAAAAATAAAATAAGGAGTATGGTAAAAAGAAAGGAAAAACAAAAAAATGAGTGGTTGTTTCCCCCCCCCCATTGCCGTGAGCTAAAGAAAGGAAAGAAAAACTTGTTCATCCTTTTTCATCCTCTTTTGACCGAAAATTCTAAGGGAGGAGGAAGGAGTTCTTGCTTCATGTTTGGTTTGGAAGAGAATTAAGAGGAAAGTTTGGCCATGCATGTACTAGATTGAGGTATGTTTGATATTATTCTTTGAGATTCATGTATATTTTAAGTTGTAAGTTTGAAATCTACCTAGCCATGGTTCAAACTTTGTTAAATGATGGAGATGATATTCGGCCATGCATGTTACATTCTTGGTTGGTATTTTGATGTTTGATGTTGTGGTGATGAGCATGAAGATGAGTTAAGATTCGGCCTAGGTGGAGTTTGTGTTAATGCCATTGCATGCTAAATATGAAGCTTGTTAATGATGCATGTGATGGTGGATTGATGATTCTTGAATCTCTTTTTTTTTAGCATTTTTGAGTGAGCACATATGTGCATTGGTTGCTAGATGGGGAAGAATCGGCTAGCAAGTTGTGTGCTAAGGCCGATATAATTTTTGTAGGTTAATGAGTAATGCATGTGCTAAATTGATGGAAAGGGAGAGGATGCTTTACTAGTGTATAAATGATATAAAGATTTTAGAAATTATTTTTTTAGGTGTATGTATGATTAGGTATATTCGGCCATATGAGTAAATATAGATGATGTTAAATTTGATTATGTATAATGGGCCATATAGGGTACACATTGTGATATTAACTTTGATTCTCCATAATTGATCAAGTGGGTGATTAGTAAGGGTGATTGCCGAATATACTAACATACATATGCTGTGTATTGGATTGTAAATATTTAGCAAGGCGGTTAAACTAGTTGATTTATTGATTAAGCTCAAGGAGTTAAAGGAGGAGAATCGAGCAAAGGCAAAGAAAGATCATCGAGTAGCCGAGTTGGAACCATCTTACCCAACACAAGTAAGTCATTAAGCATATCTTTGGTATTGATTTAAAGGATCGTAATACCTATACCATTGTGTTTAATGAGATGAAATGTATACAAATGTATATGTAAGTAGAGATGAAATTTGTCGAATGTAAAAAGGAAGTGAAGCCTATTGAGTGGCTGGTTTTCGGCACTAAGTGTGCGGGCAATAAGTGTTCACGGTCATGAGATTGGCACTAAGTGTGCGGGTTTAAATTGTACAGCACTAAGTGTGCGAGTTTAAAGTACATGGCACTAAGTGTGCGTGGTTGATTATTAAGCACTATGTGTGCGAACCCAATATATATTTTCTATAAATTATTTACATTAAGGGTGCGACCTTACCGAGTCGATTTTGGACAGCGGAAAAGGTAAGTGTGCGAACTTGAAATGCATGGCACTAATGTGTGAGTTTAAAGTGCATGGCCTAAGTGTGCGCGTTGATTATTAAGCACTATGTGTGCGAACCCAATATATATTTTCTATAATTATTTACATGAAGGGTGCGACTTTACCGAGTCAATTTTGGACAGCGGAAAAGGTAAGTACCTTGAGTTCATGGCTAATAGGCGCTATGTTTATATTTGGAGTTGAGCTTGGTAAGTTTTGAACCTATGTGACGATTATAGTTGAAGTCACGTACATAAGGTTCATTGTGGAATAGGTGAAAGTTCGTTTAATTGTATGATTATAACGAAAATAAAATGATGTATGAAAGGCCAATGTAGGACTTGGTATGAGATTGAACCATAGGGTTTAAGGAACTATGGTATAGTTTGGTATGGATGGAGTACTTAACCTCATTTCATTGTTTCCTGTTGTGATAATTTTATTAATGGATGGTTGTGGAATGCTTATGGCTTACTAAGTTATATACTCATTCGGTGTTTGCTTGTCACCTATTCTAGGTTTCTTGGACTCGTCTCTTTTTGCGTGATCGTGCCGTCGTCGAAGTCATCACACCGGCTAGCAAGTTTTGGTACTTTCTTCTTAGTCGGCTTAGGAGAACATTTCGGCATGTATAGGCTATAATGTTGTGTTTGAACTTTGGTATGTAAACTTTTAGCCATGCGAAAATGGCATAAATGTTCGGTTGGGTTTGGTTTCATAACGTTAGGTCGTAAATCTTGATAATTCGACCTTTTTATGCCATATGTCATGGTTGATTATTTTGGTGTTAAAATTCATGATATGGCAATAGTGTAGTAGGGGGATGTTTGACAATGATTAGCCTTTGGCATGGCTAGTCATGATCATAATTTGTGATATGTATGACGAATTACTAGTTAGATCAAGGAGAAATCACGAAATGGGCATAGTTGCTTTCGTAACAGATGCTGGCAGCAGCAGTGACGTGAGATTGAAAAATCACTAAAAATAGTAGGAGTGGAATAAATTGATGAATAAATTATGTATTCGAAGCTTGATGAGTCTATTTTCATATAGAAGCAACGAAAGGATCATATGGACAGTATGTTAAGAGATATTCAGGTTCTCGTGAGACAGGGCCAGAACGGTTTCTGGATTCCCTGTTCCGACTTTGGAAATTCATTATAAATTAACCAGAGACAATTAGGAGTCATACCATATATGGATAGATTCCTCTCTGAGTATAGTTTCTATAGAAACAAACGGCATCAGTATTGAAGCTCTGTGCAGGGAGATATCCAGGTCGTAATGCGCAAAGGTCAGTGTAGTCGATCCCTGTAACATGGGACACTTTGACTAATAAACTGTACTAATTGGCCCGACCAAAAATTCTAGAAAAAATATGTCGATGGCCATATGAGTCTAGTTTCAGGGAAAAATCACAAAACTGATTTTCGAGTTGTGAAACTCAAGATATGATTTTTAAAGCGACTAGTACGCAGATTGTCAGTGTCTGAGAAATATTTTTATAAAGGGTTTAAAGTCTGTTAACATCTCGTGTTCGACTCCGGTGTCGGTCTCGGGTTCGGGGTGTTACATTTGATTGGTATCAGAGCTATGGTTTAGTCGGTTCTAGGACTACCATAGCACGTATGAGTCTAGCTATACATGCCGAATGTTAATGTTTAACTGTGTGATGACTTCTGACGGTTAAAATTTATGTTTTGATTAGTAAATGGATCCCGGTGTAGAGAGAACCTTGGCGGATGACATTGAAAGTGTAGCGGCTGCTCTTGCACAAGGGACACCACCTGTTGAACCTCAGTCATCTGCGGATAATCAAGGTGAGGGGGCTAAACAAGCCTTCTTTACCATGATGAATGAGTGGGTCGCGCAGTATGCCCGAACCAATCCGGCTGTCCAACAATTCCCGAATTTGAATAATCCACCCCGGAGCCAGTAATGCCATCAGTTACTGATCCTGTGAGGCTGAGTAAGCCCCTGTAGACTTGATTAGGAAGCGCGGGGCTGAGGAGTTCAGGGCCATAGTTACTGATGATGCTGAAAGGGCCGAGTTCTGGCTTGATAACACCATTCGGGTGTTTGATGAACTATCATGCACACCCGATGAATGTCTAAAGTGTGCTATATCCTTGTTGCGGGACTCAGCCTACTATTGGTGGAGGACCCTGATTTCCATAGTCCCAAACGAACGAGTAACTTGGGACTTCTTTCAGACGGAATTTCGAAAGAAATATATTAGTTAATGGTTCATTGATCAAAAGCGTAAGGAATTCTTGGAACTCAAGCAAGGCCGTATGACAGTATCTGAATACGAACATGAATTCGTAAGACTCAGTAGGTATGCCCGGGAGTGTGTAGCTGATGAGGTTGCTATGTGCAAAAGATTCGAAGAAGGATTGAATGAAGATTTAAAGCTACTAATGGGTATTTTGGAAATAAAAGAATTCGTAACACTAGTCGAACGAGCCTGCAAGGAGGAAGAACTTGGAAAGGAGAAGAAGAAGGCTGAATTTGAAGCTAGAGACTATCGTAAAAGATCGACGGGTAAAGCTCCGTTCTCAGCCGTAAAGAAGTTCAGGGAGGACACTAATAAGTCGAGGACGACTGCGGGAATTTCCATCAGAGCAAGACCATCGACGGACTCCTGAGCTACTTCGGTAGCTAGTGTGGGCAGTAATCGTCTAGAGAAACTGAATGTCCCCAATGTGGAAGACGACACATAGGTGAATGTTGGGGTAAGTCTATTAACAGGGCCTGTTACGGATGCGATTCGAAGGACCACTTCATTAGAGATTGCACGGAGCTTGATGAGAAGAATAAGATTCAAGGTGCAAGACCTAGTGGAGTGACAACTAGAGGTAGACCACCGAGAATTTTAGGAGGTAGGGGTGGTAGTCAGAGAGGGACCTCTGATACGGCTGTTCGAGCCGAGAACCGTACTCCTGCTAGAGCATATGCCATTCGCGCACGAGAGGAGGCATCCTCCCTGACATCATCACTGGTACCTTCACTCTCTTTGATACTAATGTGATTGAATTGATTGACCCTGGCTCTACTCATTCATATGTATGCGAAACCTTAGCATCCAGTAAGACTCTACCTGTTGAGTCTACTGAGTTCGTAATTCGAGTGTCAAATCCCTTGGGTCGTTACGTGCTTGTCGACAAAGTGTGTAAGAGATGTCCCCTAGTAATTCGAGGTTCTTGTTTTCCGGCGGACTTGATGCTTTTGCCGTTTGATGAATTTGATGTTATTCTTGGTTTGGATTGGCTGACCGCGCATGATGTGGTTGTGAATTGCAAAAGCAAGACTATTGATTTGAGGTGCGCAAATAACGAGGTAATCCGAGTTGAGTCAACGAATTTGGAGGGGTTGCCAGCTGTAATATCAGCAATGTTGGCCCAGAAATATGTAAGAAAAGGGTGCGAAGCATACCTTGCGTATGTACTTGATGACAAAGAATTAGAAAAGAAACCCGAATCTGTGCCGGTGGTTTGTGAATACCCGGATGTTTTTCCTGAAGAATTACTGGGTTTACCACCTGTTCGGGAGGTAGAGTTTGGTATTGAGCTTGTACCTGGGACTACGCCGATTTCGATAGCTCCGTATCGTATGGCACCAACCGAGTTAAAAGAGTTGAAAGCTCAGTTGCAAGAATTGACGGATAGAGGTTTTGCTCGTCCAAGTTTCTCACCTTGGGGTGCACCAGTATTGTTCGTGAAAAAGAAGGACGGAACCATGAGGTTGTGCATTGACTATCGTCAACTGAATAAAGTGACGATAAAGAACAAATATCCGTTGCCA
Organism: Gossypium hirsutum; assembly: GCF_007990345.1. Taxonomy (NCBI): domain Eukaryota; kingdom Viridiplantae; phylum Streptophyta; class Magnoliopsida; order Malvales; family Malvaceae; genus Gossypium; species Gossypium hirsutum. The sequence continues at coordinate 28,938,119 of NC_053439.1, read as the reverse complement.
CGCATCGATGATTTGTTCGACCAACTGAAGGGAGCCTCAGTGTTCTCAAAAATAGATTTGATATCGGGCTATTATCAGTTGCGAATTCGAGATTCGGACATACCCAAAACTGCTTTCAGAACGAGGTACGGTCACTACGAGTTCTTAGTGATGCCGTTTGGGCTCACAAATGCCCCTGCGGTATTTATGGATTTGATGAATCGGATCTTCAGACCATATTTGGATCGGTTCGTAGTTGTGTTCATTGATGACATCTTGGTCTATTCAAGAGATGAGATCGAACATGCTGAACACTTGAGATTAGTGTTGCAAGTTTTGCGGGATAAGAAGTTATATGCTAAGTTCAGTAAGTGTGAGTTCTGGTTAAGAGAGGTTAGCTTCTTGGGTCATGTGGTATCCGCATCGGGTATTCGAGTTGACCCGAACAAAATCTCAGCCATACTTAACTGGAAACCTCCGAGAAATATTACTGAGGTTCGGAGCTTTTTGGGACTCGCCGGTTATTACCGACGATTTGTCAAAGGTTTCTCGATGATAGCCACACCAATGATGAAGCTACTTCAAAAGGATGCTAAGTTCGAATGGACGGAGAAATGTCAGAAAGGCTTCGATCAACTGAAAACTCATTTGACTGAAGCTCCAATTTTAGTGCAACCCGAATCAGGAAAAGAATTTGTCATTTATAGTGACGCATCCCTACTCGGGTTGGGTTGCGTATTGATGCAAGAAGGCCGAGTTGTGGCCTATGCGTCGAGACAATTGAAGCCACACGAGAGAAATTATCCAACCCATGATCTCGAACTAGCCGCCATCGTATTCGCTTTGGAAATATGGCGACATTACATGTTTGGCGAAAAGTGCCATGTATTTTTGGATCACAAAAGTCTCAAATATTTGATGACTCAAAGAGACTTAAATCTGTGACAAAGACGTTGGCTTGAGTTGTTGAAAGATTACGAGCTTGTCATTGATTACCACCCGGGAAAGGCTAATGTGGTTGCGGACGCCTTAAGCCGGAAATCGCTGTTTGCTTTACGAGCGATGAATGTGCACTTGTCTGTTCTACCCGACAATGTGTTAGTAGCTGAATTAAAGGCCAAACCATCATTGATTCATCAAATTCGTGAAGCTCAGAAAGTCGACGATGAATTGGTTGCAAAACGGGCTGAATGTATTCCGAATATGGAATCCGAATTTCAAATTGATGATGACGATTGTTTGAGGTTCAGAAGTCGGTTGTGTGTTCCAAGAAATTCAGAACTCATTTCGATGATTCTGAATGAAGCTCATTGTAGCCGAATGTCAATTCACCCGGGAGTACGAAAATGTACAACGATTTGAAACGACGGTTTTGTTGGCATGGTATGAAACGGGACATCTCCGACTTTGTTTCGAGATGTTTAATATGTCAACAAGTGAAAGCGGAACATCAAGTGCCTTCAGGATTACTTCAGCCGATCATGATACCCGAGTGGAAATGGGATCGAGTCACAATGGACTTTGTGTCCGGACTACCATTGTCAACAAGTAAGAAGGATGCGATTTGGGTTGTTGTTGATAGACTGACTAAGTCAGCTCACTTTATCCCCGTGCGTACGGATTTTTCATTGGATAAACTAGCCGAATTGTATGTTTCTCAGATTGTGAGATTACATGGAGTACCTATTTCTATCGTGTCGGATAGAGATCTGAGATTCACCTCGCGATTTTGGAAGAAATTGCAAGAAGCTTTAGGTACCAAGCTGCATTTTAGCACCGCTTTTCATCCCCAAACCGATGGTCAATCCGAGCGGATAATTCAGATACTCGAGGATATGCTGAGATGCTGCATCCTTGAGTTTAGTGGTTCATGGGAACGGTATGTACCTTTGATTGAATTCGCTTACAACAATAGTTTTCAATCAAGTATTAAGATGGCACCTTACGAGGCTTTGTACGGTCGTAAATGCCGTACACCATTGTTTTGGACCGAGCTCGGTGAAAGTAAAATTTTCGGAGTTGATTTGATTAAAGATGCCGAACAGAAAGTAAAGGTAATCCGTGAAAGTCTGAAGGCAGCCACAGATCGTCAGAAATCGTATGCGGACTTGAAACCAAAGGACATTGAATATCAGGTGGGAGATAAAGTGTTCCTTAAAGTTTTGCCTTGGAAAAAGGTACTCAGGTTTGGCCGTAAGGGCAAGTTGAGCCCGAGATTCATTGGGCCGTACGAAATCTCCGAACGAGTTGGTCCGGTTGCGTATAGATTGATTTTGCCCCCTAAGCTTGAAAAGATTCACGACGTCTTTCATGTTTCGATGCTTCGACGCTATCGATCTGATCCATCGCATATAATTAGCCCATCAGAGGTTGAAATTCAAGCTGATATGAGTTATGAAGAAGAACCGATACGTATCCTAGCTCGTGAAGTGAAGGAGTTGCGAAACAAAAGGGTTCCGTTAGTGAAGGTGTTATGGCTCAAACATGGGATCGAGGAAGCTACTTGGGAAACCGAGAGCTCGATGAAAGAACGATACCCAAACCTATTTACCGGTAAGATTTTCGAGGACGAAAATTTCTTAAGTGGGGGAGAGTTGTAACAGCCCAAAATTGACCCTAGTCGGGAAGTGGTTTCGGGACCACAAAACCGAGTCATAAAAATAATTAATTTCCATATTATGTGTGTACATGAGTATGTGGAAGTTTCATTCTCCAATTTTGCCAATTGTATGAGAAATTATTAAATAGGGATCGATATGAGACATGGTGAAAATATGATAGGCTAATTTAAAATGGTCTATTAATGCATGTTGTGAAAATGATGGGTTTGCATGTCAAATTACCCAAAATTTGAGCTAGTGGTTGGCCATGCTATGGGTGGAAACATGTTGGGAACATGTTGGCCTAGTGAGGTATGTAGGAAAAAAATAAAATAAGGAGTATGGGTAATAAAGAAAGGAAAAACAAAAAAATGAGTGGTTGTTTCCCCCCCCCCCATTGCCGTGAGCTAAAGAAAGGAAAAGAAAAACTTGTTCATCCCTTTTCATCCTCTTTTGACCGAAAATTCTAAGGGAGGAGGAAGGAGTTCTTGCTTCATGTTTGGTTTGGAAGAGAATTAGGAGGAAGTTTGGCCATGCATGTAACTAGATTGAGGTATGTTTGATATTATTCTTTGAGATTCATGTATATTTTAAGTTGTAAGTTTGAAATCTACCTAGCCATGGTTCAAACTTTGTTAAATGATGGAGATGATATTCGGCCATGCATGTTACATTCTTGGTTGGTATTTTGATGTTTGATGTTGTGGTGATGAGGCATGAAGATGAGTTAAGATTCGGCCTAGGTGGAGTTTGTGTTAATGCCATTGCATGCTAAATATGAAGCTTGTTAATGATGCATGTGATGGTGGATTGATGATTCTTGAATCTCTTTTTTTTTAGCATTTTTGAGTGAGCACATATGTGCATTGGTTGCTAGATGGGGAAGAATCGGCTAGCAAGTTGTGTGCTAAGGCCGAATATAATTTTTGTAGGTTAATGAGTAATGCATGTGCTAAATTGATGGAAAGGGAGAGGATGCTTTACTAGTGTATAAATGATATAAAGATTTTAGAAATTATTTTTGCTTAGGTGTATGTATGATTAGGTATATTCGGCCATATGAGTAAAAATATAGATGATGTTAAATTTGATTATGTATAATGGGCCATATAGGGTACACATTGTGATATTAACTTTGATTCTCCATAATTGATCAAGTGGGTGATTAGTAAGGGTGATTACCGAATATACTAACATACATATGCATGTGTTATTGGATTGTAAATATTTAGCAAGGCGGTTAAACTAGTTGATTTATTGATTAAGCTCAAGGAGTTAAAGGAGGAGAATCGAGCAAAGGCAAAGAAAAGATCATCGAGTAGCCGAGTTGGAACCATCTTACCCAACACAAGTAAGTCATTAAGCATATCTTTGGTATTGATTTAAAGGATCGTAATACCTATACCATTGTGTTTAATGAGATGAAATGTATACAAATGTATATGTAAGTAGAGATGAAATTTGTCGAATGTAAAAAGGAAGTGAAGCCTATTGAGTGGCTGGTTTTCGGCACTAAGTGTGCGGGCAATAAGTGTTCACGGTCATGAGATTGGCACTAAGTGTGCGGGTTTAAATTGTACAGCACTAAGTGTGCGAGTTTAAAGTACATGGCACTAAGTGTGCGTGGTTGATTATTAAGCACTATGTGTGCGAACCCAATATATATTTTCTATAAATTATTTACATTAAGGGTGCGACCTTACCGAGTCGATTTTGGACAGCGGAAAAGGTAAGTGTGCGAACTTGAAATGCATGGCACTAAGTGTGTGAGTTTAAAGTGCATGGCACTAAGTGTGCGCGGTTGATTATTAAGCACTATGTGTGCGAACCCAATATATATTTTCTATAAATTATTTACATGAAGGGTGCGACTTTACCGAGTCAATTTTGGACAGCGGAAAAGGTAAGTACCTTGAGTTCATGGCTAATAGGCGCTATGTTTATATTTGGAGTTGAGCTTGGTAAGTTTTGAACCTATGTGACGATTATAGTTGAAGTCACGTACATAAGGTTCATTGTGGAATAGGTGAAAGTTCGTTTAATTGTATGATTATAACGAAAATAAAATGATGTATGAAAGGCCAATGTAGGACTTGGTATGAGATTGAACCATAGGGTTTAAGGAACTATGGTATAGTTTGGTATGGATGGAGTACTTAACCTCATTTCATTGTTTCCTGTTGTGATAATTTTATTAATGGATGGTTGTGGAATGCTTATGGCTTACTAAGTTATATACTCATTCGGTGTTTGCTTGTCACCTATTCTAGGTTTCTTGGACTCGTCTCTTTTTGCGTGATCGTGCCGTCGTCGAAGTCATCACACCGGCTAGCAAGTTTTGGTACTTTCTTCTTAGTCGGCTTAGGAGAACATTTCGGCATGTATAGGCTATAATGTTGTGTTTGAACTTTGGTATGTAAACTTTTAGCCATGCGAAAATGGCATAAATGTTCGGTTGGGTTTGGTTTCATAACGTTAGGTCGTAAATCTTGATAATTCGACCTTTTTATGCCATATGTCATGGTTGATTATTTTGGTGTTAAAATTCATGATATGGCAATAGTGTAGTAGGGGGATGTTTGACAATGATTAGCCTTTGGCATGGCTAGTCATGATCATAATTTGTGATATGTATGACGAATTACTAGTTAGATCAAGGAGAAATCACGAAATGGGCATAGTTGCTTTCGTAACAGATGCTGGCAGCAGCAGTGACGTGAGATTGAAAAATCACTAAAAATAGTAGGAGTGGAATAAATTGATGAATAAATTATGTATTCGAAGCTCGATGAGTCTATTTTCATATAGAAGCAACGAAAAGATCATATGGACAGTATGTTAAGAGATATTCAGGTTCTCATGAGACAGGGCCAGAACGGTTTCTGGATTCCCTGTTCCGACTTTGGAAATTCATTATAAATTAACCAGAGACAATTAGGAGTTATACCATATATGGATAGATTCCTCTCTGAGTCTAGTTTCTATAGAAACAAACGGTATCAGTATTGAAGCTCTGTGCAGGGAGATATCCAGGTCGTAATGCGCAAAGGTCAGTGTAGTCGATCCCTGTAACATGGGACACTTTGACTAATAAACTGTACTAATTGGCCCGACCAAAAATTCTAGAAAACAATATGTAGATGGGCATATGAGTCTAGTTTCAGGGAAAAATCACGAAACTGATTTTCGAGTTGTGAAACTCAAGATATGATTTTTAAAGCGACTAGTACGCATATTGGCAGTGTCTGAGAAATATTTTTATAAAGGGTTTAAAGTCTGTTAACATCTCGTGTTCGACTCCGGTGTCGGTCTCGGGTTCGGGGTGTTACAAGAACTCACAAGATTGAATTCTACCTCTTTGAGAATTTGATTTTCCTTTTTGAGTGATTAACAGTGAGGTTTTTTTTTTTTGAGTGTTGAGTGTTTGTTTTGCAGGTATTCCAAAAGAAAAAAAAAAGATGCATAGAATTGGTCAAGTCGATGATGAGAATAATGACCATAATGATGTCCATGATAAATTTAAAGAGTTCTGAAAACAGTTAGACGAACAGGCTGCTGTAATCAAACAAACAAATGCCATAGTCTGCCGCACCCTTAACATCCAAATGGAAGACGATTGTGATAACCAAAGGACCAATATTTTCCATTCTAAGTGTTTTATAAAAGGTAACTTATGTGCACTTATTATTGATAGTGGGAGTTGTTCGAATTTAGTTAGCAGCTATTTGGTGGATTCCTTAAAGTTACCTTGTATCGAGCACCCTAAGCCGTATCACCTTCAGTGGCTTAATGAATGCTCAGAAGTTAAAGTTACAAAACAGTCCTTGATCACTTTTAAGCTTGGGAATTACGAGGATGAGGTATGGTGTGATGTGGTCCCAATGCATGTGGCACACTTGCTCCTTGGACGACATTGGCAATTTGATCGTGATGTTACACACCAAGGCAAGCTTAATAGATACTCTCTTCTGTTTAAAGGCCGAAAATTCACTCTTGCTCCTTTAAATCCCAGTGATGTATATAAAGATCAATTAAAAATGATGAAATTTTGTGAGGGGGTGAGGGAGAAAGGACAAATAAAAAAGGCAGAGAGAAAAGAGGCTAGTAGTGAAAAAAGTCAAAATTTAAATGGCCCAAAGGTGAGTGAATCCGCAAGTGGTAAAACTAGAGTGAAAAATTTAATTGCAACAAAAAAAGATGCGCGGTGAGCCCTACTCAATAAATAGCCTTGTATCCTTGTGAGGTTTAGGCAACACTATTTATCTCTATCTAACATTAATGAAAATTTTCCTAGTGTGTTTCAATGTCTTTTGCAGGATTATGAGGATGTTTTTAGTGAGGCCCCTAAAGGTTTACCACCTTTACGTGGAATAGAACACCAAATTGACTTAGTACCCAGAGCTTCAATACCAAATCGACCAGCCTATAGAAGCAATCCCGAGAAGACAAATGAATTGCAAAGGCAAGTTGAGGATTTATTAGACAAAGGGTACATTCGTGAAAGCTTAAGCCCTTGTGTCGTTCCTGTCTTATTGGTACCTAAGAAATATGGTACGTATAGAATGTGTGTTGAGTGTGTCAAATCAACAAAATAACGGTAAAGTATAGTCATCCAATCCCTCGTCTTGATGACATGCTTGATGAATTACATGGTTCAACTATATTTACTAAAATTGATTTAAAAAGCGGTTATCATCAAATTCAAATGAGGGAAGGGGATGAAAGAGGGTTGCGCGCTTCGTCAAGTCACGGGAAAGTCCTACGAGATCTATAAACAAAGTGGTTGCAATGAAAACAGAAAACAGAGAACTAAACTTGTCAGATCAAGAAACCTAAATCGAATAGAATAAGAAATACTTGGGCGGCAAAAAATCTTGAAATTATGAAAGAAGAACGTTTCTTCATGCCTAAGAACGAAGTCTAATCAGATATTGAAGTTTGGAAAGGCTGAAACACAACAAGAACAATTAATCCCAAGTTAACCAATAAATCAGCACATCTAGAAATTAATAAAGAAGAACAAACAACAAGAAAATAAAGAAAGTCTTAAGAAGCCTTGAAATCTCGAAAGATTTCACAACTCCCTTCAAACGGGTCTAATCTTCCCTCCAATGAAGAACAATGGCAAGAAGAAGGCTGAAGATGGCTCCCACAATCAAAAAGATCGTTAAAACTCTTTCTAAAGAAAACTCAAGAGAAAATTCTTGGAGAACTCAAAGAGAATTTTCACTCAACAAAACAAATTTGATTTCAATGTACTCTTCAAGTATATTGTGTATAAGGGTGGCTGGCCAAGCCATACATATACGCCTTCTAACTATTTTCCTAGTCCTAATAGTAAAACTAAAAAAAAACCTATTTTTTTTACTTTCAAGGGGAAATTCGGCCAAGGACTTTAAATGAGCCTCTTGGACTGAATTTTTACATAGAAATTTGTTCATAAAGTCTAAAAATTAAAACTAAGTATTTAAAGAATTAAAACTTAACAAATTGGGCCACTTTGACTATTTGACCTGATTTTTGACTAAGTCTAATTTAAATTTCTTGATTGGGCTTGGAACATCTTATTCGGCCGTTTCTTCAAGCATTTGGGCTTGTAATCCGTTCTCTCCCGAAATTGGTTCGTTGATGCTCGTAACTGAGATCCAATGCACCTTAGCTACAAGATTCGGTTTCTTGGACCAAGATTTCCAAGATTTGAAATCTTGATTTTCTTGATTCTTGAAATCGCTCAAAGCAGCAAAATTGGACCAAGATTCGGTTTCTTGATTTTCTTGAAAACAAGAATGTGAATCTTGATTTTCTTTTTCCTTCGTGTACACATCTAAGGCCTTGCTAATAAATTCTTTAATGGTTCCATTTAGTTTTGAATGCATTTGTCTAGCCTTTGACCTTGTTATTGGGCCTTGTGGTAATTTGAGCCCATCACGTCCTCGAGCTTGAATTGGGCCTTTGTGACTCGTATCATTCCCCCTTCCTCAAAAAGATTCGTTCTCGAATCTAAAAACTCAAATGGACTCGACTTTCCTCGATCGAACGGGACTAATGGCAATTGAGTCCACTGAAAATAATAGTCATGAGTTAGTAAATAGCAACGCAAACAAACTTGTAGTCCAATCATAAGCATAACAAAACAAGTATAACGCATGTGAATGGACAGATTTGATTACCATGCAAAAAAGCTAATTTACTCGCCAATGCCTCGTCAAATATTCGAAACAAAGATGGACATGTTTTAAGGCATTCAATCATCTCAAATTGTTTCCACAAACCATGAATAAATCGTGAGTAATAAATCAAATGGTAAACGTAATCGTTACAAGTAGGTATTTGAAAAGGTTCACACGGTTCACAGAGTTGCACAACCATACCATGCATTAATCGACGGACTATAGACTCAGTCACACATGCATCATAAAAATTATAAAAAACAATAATCTTTTTATCAACCATCAAAACAGATAGATCATCAATAAATAAAATAGGCCAGTCAAGCACGTTTCGATCTAAGTGTTTTACAAAAATTAAATCATCAACTCGATCTTTGTCAATATCCGAGGAGTACAAAGGTATTTCAAAAGTTTCAAGCATCTTACCTTTCTAAGCAGAAGAATAAGGGTCAATTTTACCTTTTCCATTTAATACAAACCTTCGCTCATCGGGGGCATAGTGTAGTCGAAGCTCCGTTGTTGAGTTAACCTTTATCAAATGGAACTCAAACTTCATGTATAGCCACAGAAACTGTTTAAGGCATGAATATAAATTGAAAAAAAAATTTGGAAAATTTCGTTACCTTATTCAAAAACCAAGTATGAAAACAATAGAAAGTATTTGCACACAATAGATGATGCTTGATTTTCCAACAAAATATACCAAAACAGATTCCGGGTTTAAAAACTTGATTTTGATTAGTCATGCCGAAGTGTAACAAAGATTTCATTAAACCAATCAAGTTAAACCATGAGGATTTTCGCATACATACCAACATACATTCAAAACTTTTTTTATTCACCAAAACAGATTTGCACAAATTCACGGATTTTACACAAGGCAAATCAAGAGAATAACAACTCACGCTTCCTTTCGTAATGACTTTATCAACCACAATCGAAGAATAAAAATTAATCGGATCAAAATGAGGGGATCTTTTAAGAACTAAGTCACCAAAAGTTTTATCAATAATTTTCAAATCTACACGGGACTCGGTTGCTAAAATTTCCTTACCTGGCTTTCCTTCGGGCTCATGTAGTGTGATTTCATCTTTGCCTATGTTGATCGTATGAAAGCGTTTTTCATCGGAAAGGTATTGAAGTTGAAAGTTATCTTTCGGTCTTTCGGGAACCTTTTCAACATCCTTCTTCATATGTGGCCAACAGAAGTGTTCTATCCCACGTAAAGGTGGTAAACCATTAGGGACCTCACTAAAAACATCCTCATATTCCTGCAAAAGACATTAAAACACATTAGACAAATTTTCATTAATGTTAGATAGAGATAAATAGTTTTGCCTAAACCTCACAAGGATACAAGGCTATTTATTGAATAGGGCTCTCCACACATCTTTTTTTGTTGCAATTAATTTTTTTCCTCTAGTTTTACCACTTGCGGATTCACTCACCTTTGGGCCATTTAAATTTTTACTTTTTTCACTACTAGCCTCTTTTCTCTTTGTCTTTTTTATTTGTCCTTTCTCCTTCACCCCCTCACAAAATTTCATCTTTTTTAATTGATCTTTATATACATCATTGGGATTTAATGGAGCAAAAGTGAAATTTTGGCCTTTAAACACAAGAGAGTATCTATTGAGCTTGCCTTGGTGTGTAACATCACGTTCAAATTGCCAAGGCCATCCAAGGAGCAAGTGTGTCGCATGCATTGGGACCACATCACACCATACCTCATCCTCGTAATTCCCGAGCTTAAAAGTGATTAAGGACTATTTTGTAACTTTAACTTTCGAGCATTCATTAAGCCACTGAAGTGATACGGCTTAAGGTGCTCGGTACAAGGTAACTTTAAAGAACCCACCAAATAACTGCTCACTACATTCGAACAACTCCCACTATCAATATTAAGTGAACATAAGTTACCTTTTATAAAACACCTAGAATGGAAAATATTGGTCCTTTAATTATCAACATCGTCTCTCATTTGGATGTTAAGGGTGTGGCGGACTTCAAGGACCTCATTATGGTCATTATTCTAATCATCGTCTTGACGAATTCTAGACATCTTATTTTAAAACCTGCAAAACAAACACTCAACACTCAAAAAAAATTAACAAACCTCATCGTTAATCACTCAAAAAGGAAAATCAAATTCTCAAAGAGGTAGAATTCAGTCTTGTGAGTTCTTTAGTAGATTCTATATCAATCAATTAGAAAATTGATGAACTGTAACTACCAAAGAATCCTAATTGCACTAGGAGTCCAAAAATGATGAGACAGCAATCGATTTGTGTCGCACCGAGGAAGAATTGTGCACACTTTTAAATCCTACAAACACAAGAAAAAAGAAGGTGTTAGATAGTGTAAAGGAAGAATAAAATCAAAACAAATGAAAACCTACAGCTAAGAATCAAAATAAAATTGCTAATACCCAAAAACCCGAAAAAATTGTGGAGTAACTTGACAACTTCGTTCGAGGTGTTCCTGATCTCCAAAAATCACAAAATTTAAACTGGAATGTCCTTAAATATTTTTTATTTGATGTGAAAATTTTTGGCACTAAACTCAAGCCGCTGAATATTTTTTTTAATTTTTGTTTGATTTTGTATTTTTCAATTTTTTTGACTATTTCTACTGCTTTTTTTGTGGGAAATATTTTTTAATATTCTATCACAGTGCCAAAAATATGCATATAAAATTTCAGACCAGTTGGACGACATTTACCCACTCAAATGAATTTTTTTCCAAAATTTTTTCTGGGTAAAAAACTGCTATTTACTGTTTTTAAAAGGAGATCAGTTTAGAAATCAACCAAGAACACCCAAAACGCCCAAAATCTGATACCAAATGATAGAGGGTTGCGCACGGATCAAGATCGAGTCGTCAAGTCACGGGAAATTCCTACGAGATCTATAAACAAATTGCTGCAACGAAAACAGAAAACAGAGAACTAAACTTGTCAGATCAAGAAACCCAAATCGAATAGAATAAGAAATACTTGGGTGGCAAGAAATCTGGAAATTATGAAAGAAGAACGTTTCTTCATGCCTAAGAACGAAGCCTAATTAGATCTTGAAGTTTGGAAAGGCTGAAACACAACAAGAACAATTAATCCCAAATTAATTAATAAATCAGCACAAGCAGAAATTAATAAAGAAGAACAAACAACAAGAAAATAAAGAAAGTCCTAAGAAGCCTTGAAATCCCAAAAGATTTCACAACTCCCTTCAAACGGCTCTAATCTTCCCTCCAATGAAGAACAATGGCAAGAAGAAGGCTGAAGATGGCTCCCACAATCAAAAAGATTGTTAAAACTCCTTCTAAAGAAAACTCAAGAGAAAATTCTTGGAGAACTTAAAGAGAATTTTCACTCAACAAAACAAATTTGATTTCAATGTATTCTTCAAGTATATTGTGTATAAGGGTGGCTGACCAAGCCATACATATAGGCCTTCTAACTATTTTCCTTGTCCTAATAGGAAAACTAAAAAAAGACCTATTTTTTTTACTTTCAAGGGGAAATTCGTCCAAGGACTTTAAATGGGTGATACGATCTCAGCCTGGGATGTTTCTATTGAGCTGCCACAAGGGCCTATAACTAGGTCACGAGCTATGAACTTTAAAGAAGCTTTGGCAAGCTATGTGGATCTAGTTTGGAGAGAACACGAAGCTGATTCCATTCTTCATGAAAGGAGTAACCCAATTGGCGTTACTTGCAATTTATTGCAAGTTGAACTGAAATTTTAATACACTCATATTTAGTTAAATAATTGAGTTGTTGATCATTTAATCAACTCATCTTAGTTTAACTAATAAGTGTTTTTGTTGAACTTTAATTAATAAGTGTTGCTCTTAATTAATCTAGTTTCTAGAATTGTTTATTGAAGCATGAGTTAAGTTTATTTAATTTTGCTTCTTAAATTAACTAGTTGCTGGAATAGTTAATTCATGATTTTAGTTTATTTATTTAAGTGAAGTATTTATTGTTAATATGTTTAATTAGTGTTTAATAAGCTTAATAAGTTCATTTTAATGTTTTAATTGTAGGAGTTTCTTCAGCTCACAACCGTTACATTACAAAGCTGTTATAAAACTTAAATGAAGTGACCTTTCAAGTGTTATCTGATCACAAATGAAGTAGCTGTTACAAAGGGAGTTAATTCACCATTGAAGGACGTTTTAAAGGGCATTTTATACCCATTAAATTTGGTAGCAACCCTTTAGCTTCCTGCTGATTGTTTTGTTCTTTTAAATAATAATAAATTCAGCATTCAAAACTTCTTTAAGGAGATGATGACCATTCGGCTACCCATGGGACAACTCAAGAGTCAATTTCAAGTCTTCATGAACATTCATTCAGTTGAACTGAAGAGAATTCAATGGAGAAGTTATTTGTTTCAAGAATGCCAAGAGTCTTGAAATTTTAAATCAGTTTTAATTAGTACATTAAGTGAGTGCTTGAGACTTTTTGGCTACCTTATTTTAGCACTATAAATAGGTGTATTCAGATTTTGTATACAACTTTTGATGAATTTTGAATGAAACTCTATTCATTTGGTGAGAATTTCTTTTCTCCAACTTTGTTCAAAGACTTGTTGGCTTATCTACAAAGCTAGTGGCGTCAACCTGTTCTTTGTTTTTTTCTTGAACTTATCACTTTCACAAGTGTGGCGTTCAACCCCTATACCGAGGTTCCTATCTTTCTAGATACTGGGTCGAAGTTTTTGTTTGAATTTCTTCTATCCATCTCATTAAACGTATAAGTGTGGGTCAACACTTATTAGTGTTGGTTCTTACTTGTTTCTTGAGCCGATTTTCTTTCCATCATTTTCCATAACCGAAATCCATTTAGCCATTTTCTGAACCCTTGTTGTTTTAAAACAATATTGAGCCTATTTCACCTATTTTACTTACTAGCTATTCATTTGGTCCTTACTTCATCGTAGACAATCGGGCAACACAAATACGACTCGACTCAACACCGAGGCAGATCGTATCAATGGGCCTCTTGGACTGAATTTTTACATAGAAATTTGTTCATAAAGTGTAAAAATTAAAACTAATTATTTAAAGAATTAAAACTTAACAAATTGGGCCACTTTGACAAATTGACCTGATTTTTAACTAAGTCTAATTTAAATTTCTTGATTGGGCTTGAAACATCTTATTGGGCCGTTTCTTCAAGCATTTGGGCTTGTAAACCGTTCTCTCCCGAAATTGGTTCATTGATGCTTATAACTGAGATCCAATGCACCTTAGTTGCAAGATTCGGTTTCTTGGACCAAGATTTCCAAGATTTGAAATCTTGATTTTCTTGATTCTTGAAATTGCTCAAAACAGCAAAATTGGACCAAGATTCAGTTTCTTGATTTTCTTGAAAACAAGAAAGTGAATCTTGATTTTATTTTTCCTTCATGTACGTATCTAAGGCCTTGCTAATAAATTCTTGAATGGTTCCATTTAGTTTTGAACGCATTTGTCTGGCCTTTGACCTCGTTATTGGGGCTTGTGGTAATTTGAGCCCATCACGTCCTTGAGCTTGAATTGGGCCTTTGTAACTCGTATCAGGGGATGAATGGAAAACAACCTTTAAAACAAAATTTGGATTATATGAATGGTTAGTTAGGCCTTTCAGCCTTACTAATGCACCGAATACATTTATGAGATTAATGAATCACGTTTTAAGGCCTCACTTGGGTAAATTTATAGTAGTTTACTTTGATGACATTTTAATTTACTAAACAATATTAAATGATCATGTTTTCCATGTTAGAACGGTTTTAGACATTCTAAGAGCTGAAAAATTATTTGCCAACCTTGATAAATGCACATTTTGTTGTGATAAGCTAATATTCTTAGGTTTCATAGTTAGTGCTCAAGGTATTCATGTCGATGAGGACAAAGTTAAGGCAATCAAGGAGTGGCCAACTCCTAAATTGATAACTGAGGTGAGATCTTTCCATGCTTTAGCTAGTTTTTATAGACGATTTGTGAAAGATTTCTCCACTATTGCTGCCCCATTAACAGAAGTTATTAAAAAATCTGTGGGTTTCAAATGGGGTGAAAATCAAGAAAAGGCTTTTCAAACCCTAAAGATTTCTCCACTTTTGAACTTGAGTGTGATGCTTCAGGAATTGGCATTGGCACCGTTTTAATGCAAGATAAGCAACCAATTGCTTATTTTAGTGAAAAATTGAATGGTGCACAATTAAATTACTCAACTTATGATAAAGAACTTTTGGCATTGGTTCGTGCACTTCAAGTATGGCAACATTACTTGCTGCCTAATGAGTTTGTAAGACATACAGGCCATGAATCCCTTAAATGGTTAAAGGGACAAGGTAAGTTAAGTAAACGACATGCCCGCTGGGTGGAATCCATTGAAACATTCCCTTATGTGATAAAATATAAAACAGGTAAAGGTAATGTAGTTGCGGATGCTTTGTCTAGACTATATGCTTTAATAACTACATTAAATGCTAAAGTATTAGGCTTTGAACATATTAAAGAGTTATATAATGATGATGCTAATTTCGGCCATATTTATAGTAATTGTGGAAATACTACTTTTGAGAAGTTTTACCTTGTAGTTGGATTTCTTTTTCGTGTAAATAGGTTGTGCATACAGAATTGTTCCATGCGGGACTTATTGATTCAAAAGGCCCATAGTGGCGGTTTAATGGAACATTTTGGAGTGACCAAAACACTAGAAATCTTGCAAGAACACTTCTATTGGCCACATATAAAGAAGGATGTCAAAAAGGTATGTTCTAAGTGCATCACATGTAAACAAGCAAAATCTAAGGTAATGCCTCATGGCCTTTACACTCCTTTGCCGATTCCTACTTCACCGTGGGTAGACTTATCCATGGATTTTATTCTAGGTTTGCCACAAACTAAGAAAGGAAGAGATAATATATTTGTTGTTGTTGACAGGTTTTCCAAGATGGCACATTTTATTTCTTGTCATAAAACAGATGATGCTACACATGTGGCAGACTTATTTTTTAAAGATGTGGTAAGACTTCATGACATCCCTAAAACAATTGTTTCGGACAGAGATGTCAAATTCCTTAGCCACTTTTGGAAGGTATTGTGGGTAAACTTGGTACAAAATTACTGTATTCAACTACATGTCACCCCTAAACCGATGGCCAAACTGAGGTAGTCAATCGAATTTTAAGAGCCTTATTACGATCTGTTGTGGGAAAGAACATTAAAAATTGGGAAGAATCTTTGCCATTTGTTGAATTTGCAAATAATAGATCTATTCGTTCTACAACTGGCTATTCACAATTTGAACTTGTTTATGGTTTTAACCCACTAACAGTACTTGATCTTGCGCCATTACCACTTGGTCACAAAGGCCCAACTCAGGCTCAAGAACGTGATGGGCTCAAATTACCACAAGGCCCAATAACGAGGTCAAAGGCCAGGCAAATACGTATGAAACTAAATGTAATTGTTCAAGACTTCATTAGCAAAGCCTTAGACGCATATACAAAGGAAAAAGAAAATCAAGATTCACTTTCTTATTTTCAAGAAAATCAAGAAACCGAATCTTGGTCCAATTTTGCTGTTTTGAGCGATTTCAAGAATCAAGAAAATTAAGATTTCAAATCTTGGAAATCTTGGTCCAAGAAACCGAATCTTGTAGTTAAGGCGCATTGGATCTCAATTACGAGCATCAACAAACCAATTTCGGGAGAGAACGGATTACAAGCCCAAGTTCTTGAAGATACGACCCAATAAGATGTTCCAAGCCCAACCAAGAAGTTTAAATTAGACTTAGATGAAAATTAGGCCAAATTGTCAAAGTGGCCCAATTTATTAAATTTTAATTCTTTAAATACTTAGTTTTAATTTTTAGACCTTATGAATAAATTTCTATGTAAAAATTCTGTCCAAGAGGCCCATTTAAAGGTCTTGGACGAAATTCCCTTAATAGTCAACAATTAGGTTTTTTTTAGTTTTCCTAGTAGGGCTAGGAAAGTAGTTAGAAGACCTATATGTATGGCTTGGCCAGCCACCCTTAAGAAGATTACATTGTATATCACATTAGATTCAGATTTTTGTTGAGTGAAAATTCTCTTTGAGTTTCTCCAAGAATTTTCTCTTGAGTTTTCTTTAGAAGTAGTTTTAACAATCTTTTTAATTGTGGGAGCCATCTTCAACCTTCTTCTTGCTGTGTTTGTACATTGGAGGGTAGATTCAAGCCGTTTGAAGGGAGTTGTGAAATCGTTCTTGATTTCAAGGCTTCTTAGGACTTTCTTTATCTTTCTTGCAGTTTGTTCTTATTTATTTATTTTTTTATTTGTGTCGATTGGGTGATTAACTTGGTTTCATTGTTCTTGTTGCATTTTCAGCCATTCCAAGATTCAAGAATCTGTTTTGCAACATTCTTTGGCATCAAGAAACGTTCTTTATTCATAATTTTCAATCTTTCTTGCCGCCCAAGAATCCTATTTCTATTTCAATTTGGTTTTGTTAGTCTTGAAGTTTAATTTTCTATTTTTCATGTTTTCGTTTCAGATCCAAGTGTCGATAGTTTTCGTAGGATTTTCCCATGACTTGGTAACTCAATCTTGGTCTGCGCGTAACCTCCTATCATCGACACTTAATAGTGTTGGTTCTTACTTGTTTCCTGAGCCATTTTATCTCTTTTATTTTATCAAACCCAAACACTTCCATTTTATCCATTTTCCCTTAACCTTTGTTATTATAAAACGATATTGAGCCTAATTATCAAATTTATTTGTTAGCCACACATTTGTTCCATACTTCATCGTAGACGATTGGGGACACAAATATGACTCGACTCAACACCGAGGCGGTTCGTATCAATTGGTATTAGAGCTATTAAAATGAGAAGAACGGAGTTACAAAGACAAGCCAGAATAGGTTCGTGAAATTTTAAAAAAAATTCAAGTTGTATTCATACGAGTCACAAAGGCCCAACTCAAGCTCAAGAACGTGATGGGCTCAAATTACCACAAGGCCCAATAATGAGGTCAAAAGACAGGCAAATGCATACGAAACTAAATGGAATCATTTAAGACTTCATTATCAAGGCCTTAGATGCGATACAAAGGAAAAAGAAAATCAAGATTCATTTTCTTGTTTTCAAGAAAATCAAGAAACCGAATCTTGGTCCAATCTTGCTGTTTTGAGCGATTTCAAGAATTAAGAAAATCAATATTTCAAATCTTGGAAATCTTGGCCCAAGAAATCGAATTTTCAGCTAAGGCGCATTAGATCTTAGTTACGCGCATCAACAAACCAATTTCGAGAGAGAACGAATTACAAGCCTAAATGCTTGAAAAAACGGCCCAATAAGATGTTCCAAGCCTAATCAAGAAATTTAAATTAGACTTAGTTGAAAATTAGGCCAAATTGTCAAAGTGGCCCAATTTGTAAAATTTTATTTTTTTAAATACTTAGTTTAATTTTTAGACTTTATGATTCAATTCCAAAGTAAAAAAATTCAGCCCAAGAAGCCCATTAAAAGCCTTGGCCGAATTTCCCTTGAAGTTAATAATTAGGTTTTTTTTTTAGTTTTCCTAATAGGGTTAGGAAAATAGATAGAAGACCTATAATAAGGCTTGGCCGGCCACCTTATACATAAGTACATTGAATTACACATTGAAATCAGAGTTTTGTTGAGTGAAAATTCTCTTTGAGTTTCTCCAAGTATTTTCTCTTAAGTTTTCTTTGGAAATAGTTTTAACAATCTTTTTGATTGTGGGAGCCATCTTCAGCCTTCTTCTTTCCATTGTCCTACATTAGAGGGGAGATTAGAGCCGTTTGAAGGGAGTTGTGAAATCTTTCTCGATTTCAAGGCTTCTTAGGACTTTTCTTTATTTTCTTGTTGTTTATTCCTCTTTAATTTTTCTGCTTGTGCCGATTCATTGATTAAATTGTTTTAATCTCTCTTGTTGCGTTTCCATCCCTTTCAATCTTCAAGAATCTGTTCGGCACCAGTCTTGGGCATCAAGAATCATTCTTGAATCATAATTCTTCTTTTTCTTGCCGCACAAAACCTAGTTCTACTTCAATTTGGGGTTTTGTGATCTTTGAGTCTGATTTTTCTGTTTTGTGTTTACTTGTCAGATTCAGCTGATTGGAGACTTTTCTTGAAGTTCAATTTCATGTTCTTGGCTTCCAAGAATCCCTATTAATAAGTGTTTCAATTCTTGGTTGATTCTTTATTGTTTTGGGTGTTTCGTTCCAGATCTGTTGATTCTAAGTTTAATTTTCTGTTTCGTTTCAGATCCAAGCATCTAGCGTTTTCATAGGAGTTTTCCGTGACTTGGAAACTCGATCTTGTTCTGCGCATGATCCTCTATCATGTGTTCACAAGTTTCTCATTGTTTTTGAAGTATTGAAAAAAAATGTTGGAAATGTCCCTATCCACAAAGAATTGGTTTTTCACCCCCATCTCTTCCACCTCAACGCCACACTCAACCTGATTTTTTCTTTCTTTATTCAGCCTACCCTAATACTATTCATTACTTCCTTTGATTCCCAAATTTGTGACCGACCCCTAAGCCTACGATTAAGCCTTGGCAAGTCTGCTTACAAAGTCACGAGAAAAGAAGGAGTGGAAAAAGGCACGAGAGCATGACCACAATAGAGAGGAGGTAAAAGCCAACATACGAGTGCAAACACGAGCGTGAGTGTTTTCAATTTCTTTCTTTCCGAGTGAATATAAGGTTTTTTGTGAGGTTTCAATTTTTATCTTTCTTCAGTTCTGATTTGTTTAATTTGTTTTATGTCACAAAATTCTGATCAAAATATGGAGGAGTGACAAGAACCACAACCTGTTTGAAATGTTCTGGACCTTAATCTTCAAGCCATGCTACTCGAGGTGGAGCGACTCTTTGACCGAAAGCTTGAGCCTATAAAAGAAAGATTGGACTTGGTTGAAGAGAGAACACGTCGGAGAAGGACACCTCAAAGTCCCCCTAGAAGATGATCAATTTGAATTAAGTAAGGCTGAAAGTGACGAAGGGTCCAATGTGAGTGTTCATCGAAGAGAACAACAGAATCATGGCCAAAGAGATAGGGGATGAGAAGATGATGATCTCAAGAATATAAAGCTGTCAATACCTCCTTTTCAAGGTAAATCTGATCCTGAGGTGTATCTAGAGTGGGAGAAAAAGATCGAATTGGTATTTGATTGCCATAACTATTCCGAGAATTGATACACACTCACTTCGTTGAAGAGTTGAGTCGTAGTTGTTTGCTCATTCGTGAATTGGAGTAATATTAAAGGTTTGTCGAAGATAGGTTAAGAAAGAAGGGATAAAGGCTCAAATTGGTTCAACAAGTTATGGAATGTATGGAGATTGATAGGTGATCGTAAACCAAGAATTCAAGTTGATTTAACACAATATAAGTGTGTTATCTCGAAACTTATACGATGCTTAGGTTAAGATGGTGATGGTTAGAAAGGTAGGAAACAGAAACGCAACCTTGACCCACTATCAATATTGATAGGAACCTCGGTATAATTTGAACGCCACACTTTAGGGACAAAGTGATAAGTTCAAATACAAAAATGGGTTGACGCCACAAGGGACACTTGATAAGTCAGACCAGTCCTTGGAGAACAATGAGAGTTGAAAACAAACTCACAAAGTGCATAAAATTCATAAAAGATTCAAAAGTCCTTACAAAAAGCAAATGAGCAAATATTTATAGCCTAAGACTAAGGTAGCTGAATAGACTAATGAGATGCTGAATAGTCAGCCAAAATTAAAGCAAAAGAGGTTGGAAATTTCCAGCAACCTTCCTAGAACGTTTTGGGAAGTTTCATACATGGAAAAGTCAATTGGGCAGCTTCTAGATGAAGTCCATCCAACTGGACATTTAATGGAAGTGTTGGTGAGCTGAATGGAGAGCCTTGGTTCAGCCTAGATCTTTTATGAGAACTCCTTGGTGAGCTGAACAGCTAGCATGCCTTTAAGGGAGTTTTAGGAAACTCCAACAGCCCCATGGTGTGAACAAGGAATAGGAGCAGCAAAATGTGTGTGAACTCATGAAATCGAATGGCCAAAAGATAGTCACAATAGTTCAGCAGCTGGTGGCGTCTTCCAAGGTATTTGATGAGCTGAATTGGGCTGCTTTGGAAGTTAAAATGCAACCCCAAAAGTCCCTTGCTGTTCACGAAAAGGTTTCATGGAGGAGAGTAATCAGCAGCAGCCGAATTGATTACCAACCATGCCAAATTCCTGCACCAAATTAAAAACAGCCTTTAATTCCTTGTTTTAAGACAAAATAAATTCATGCAAAATGACCACATAAATTTGGCAGCATCTTAAGACATTTTAATGCATGAACTAGGACATATTAATTATCTATATTAATTTCGGCTAGCCTAAGACAAATTAAAAACTTGTATTAAATTAAGTCAACTTAACAGCAAATTAATATTCGAATTTAACATGTCCAGAATTTAGACCAATTAATTATTTAAACTAAAACTTAACTAATTAACTAACTTAATTAATAACTTTATTCATCAACTAAGATGCAATAATTAAATAAACTACAATCTAGCTCAATAAGCTAACTAAATGACTATTTGAGCTCCTTTGAGCTAGCACAAGCAAAGTCAACTTGTAGAAAATTGCACATCGAGCTACTTGAGCTGGTCACTTGATATCCAACCATTCCATCGATCCAAACTCGAGCAATGTAGCTTCCTACAACTTCTTGAAACCTCTTGGCACGGGCTCGAGTGATTGGCCCCGATGGAAACTCCATGGATTCATCGTTAGGGTTGATGATTGAGCTCACATCATCCCCCCTCTCTTCAAGGCGATTCATCCTCGAATCGTCATCTACATCAAAAGGAGAGAGATCAGCAACGTTAAAACTTGTGCTCACTCCATACTCACCTGGTAAGTCGATTTTGTAAACGTTGTCGTTGATCCGTTTGAGTACTTGGAAAGGACCATCACCCCTTGGTTGAAGCCTGGATTTCCATTGTTCGGGGCATGTGAATCCAAACCCAGTCACCGGGTTCGAATGCGACTCGTTTGCACCCTTTATTTGCTCCTCAAACATATTGTTCAGTTCTCCTCTCAATATTATCCTTAACATTTTTGTGCAATTGTTTAACGAGTTCGGCCTTCTTTTTGCCATCTACATGCACTAATTCATTAGAAGGCATAGGAACCAAATCAAGAGGAGTAATGGGGTTAAATCCGTATACTACCTCAAAAGGAGAAAACTTTGTTGCTAAATGACCAGTCCGGTTGTATGCGAATTCCACATGAGGTAGACATTCTTCCCACATCTTTAAATTCTTTCGTAGGATGGCTTGAAGTAAAGTATACAACACGGGATTAACTACCTCGGTTTGACCATCCATTTAGGGGTGGCATGTTGTTGAAAATAGAAACTTGGTGCCTAATTTTCCCCACAACGTCCTCCAAAAATGGCTTAGAAACTTTGCATCACGATCAAAAACTATGGTTCGAGGGATTCCATGCAACCTAACAACTTCCTTGAAAAACAAATTGGCAACGTTAGTAGCATCATCAGTTTTATTACAAGGTATGAAATGAGCCATTTTCAAAAAACGATCTACGACAACGAATATTGAATCCTTCCCTCGTTTAGTTCTAGGGAGGGCTAAAACGAAATCCATCGAAATATCAACCCATGGTGCATCGGGTATAGGCAGCGGGATGTATAAACCATGTGGTTTAATTCATGACTTTGCCTTCTTGCAGGTAATACAACGCTCACACTTCCTTGTAACGTCATGTTTCATTTTAGGCCAAAAAAGTGCTCATGCAATATTGCAAAAGTTTTAGCAACTCCGAAGTGGCCCATAAGTCCACCACTATGAGCTTCATCAATAAGTAAATTTTGCACCGATCCTTGAGGCACACAAAGTTTACCATCGCGAAAAAGATAGCCGTCATGTTGAAAATACTTTTCGTGTGCACCATGCAAACAATTCTTATAAATTTGACCAAAATCAACGTCAGACATATAAATATCTTTCATAAATTCAAAACCAAGAAGCTTAGAATCCAATAGATTAACAAGTGCATACCTTCGCGATAAAGCATCCGCTACAACATTTTCCTTTCCCTTTTTATACTTTATCACGTATGGAAACGACTCCAAATATTCCACCCACTTGGCATGATGTTTATTGAGCTTCGTTTGTCTTTTGAGATGCTTTAGGGCCTCGTGATCTGAATAAATT
This sequence comes from Gossypium hirsutum, assembly GCF_007990345.1. Taxonomy (NCBI): domain Eukaryota; kingdom Viridiplantae; phylum Streptophyta; class Magnoliopsida; order Malvales; family Malvaceae; genus Gossypium; species Gossypium hirsutum. The sequence goes on along the minus strand of NC_053439.1, from coordinate 28,915,146 downwards.
ACAAATTCCTTCGGCCATAGATAGTGTTGCCACGTTTCGAGAGCTCGGATCAATGCATACAGTTCCTTGTCATTCGTTGGATAATTCAATGTGGCTCCATTGAGCTTTTCACTAAAGTACGCAACAGGCCTTCCATATTGCATTAAAACAGCACCAATGCCAATGTCTGAAGCATCACATTCAATCTCGAATGTCTTGTTAAAATTAGGCAAGGACAACAAGGGAGCGTTAGTAAGACACTCTTTAATTTTAACAAAAGCATTCTCTTGATCATCAGTCCAAATGAAGGGAGAGTTTTTCTTGATTATACCTGTCAAAGGTGATGCTAAATGATACGAGTCACAAAGGCCTTAGATGCGTATACGAAGGAAAAAGAAAATCAAGATTCACTTTCTTGTTTTCAAGAAAATAAAGAAACCGAATCTTGGTCCAATTTTGCTGTTTTGAGCAATTTCAAGAATCAAGAAAATTAAGATTTCAAATCTTGGAAATCTTGATCCAAGAAACCGAATCTTGCAACTAAGGCGCATTGTATATTAGTTACGAGCATTAACAAGCCAATTTCGGGAGAGAACAGATTACAAGCCCAAGTTCTTGAAGATAAGGCCCAATAAGATGTTCCAAGCCCAATCCAAAAGTTTAAATTAGACTTAGCTGAAAATCAGGCCAAATTGTCAAAGCAGCCCAATTTAATTCTTTAAATACTTAATTTTAATTTTTAGACTTTATGAATAAATTTTTATATAAAAATTCAGTCCAAGAGGCCCATTTAAAGGCCTTGACGAAATTCCCCTTTAAAAGTCAAAATTAAGGTTTTTTTTTAAGTTTTCCTAGTAGGGCTAGGAAAGTAGTTATGAGGGCTATATAAATGGTTTGGCCAGCCACCCTTAGACACATTACAATACATTAAAATTTCAGATTTTTGCTGAGTAAAAATTCTCTTTGAGTTTTCTCCAAGAATTCTCTCTTGAGTTTCTTTAGAAGTAGTTTTAACAATCTTTTTGATTGTGGGAGCCATCTTCAGCCTTCTTCTTGTCATTGTTCTTCATTGGAGGGGAGATTAGATTCGTTTGAAGGGAGTTGTTAAATCTTTCGGGATTTCAAGGCTTCTTAGGACTTTATTTTTATTTTCTTGCTGTTCAATCTCTTTTAAATTTCTGCTTGTGTCGATTTTTATTAGCTAATTTGTTTGTTGTTCTTGTTGCGTTTCAGGCGTTCCAAAGCATTCCAAATCTGATTCGCCCTCTTATTTACTAAATTAGATGTTCTTGGCAGCAAAATTCATTCAAAATCCCTAAATTCCTTGTTCTTGCCGATTTCTTCTGTTCAGATTTGGGTTGTTTTGAATGCTGGAATTTTGGGGAAATTTAACTTGCTGTTTGTGTCTTTCTTTTCAGATTCGGCAGATTGGAGTATTCTTTGGGTTCAATTACATGTTCTTGATTCCCCAAGAACCTTTATTAACACTTATTCCTATTCTCAATTTGATTCTTTGCTGGTTTGAGAATTTTAATTCCAGATTTGGAAATTCAAAGTTCTAATCTTTTAATTTCTGTTTCGTTTCAGATCTGTTCGTTTAGAGCCTCGTAGAAGTTTTCTCATGACTTGGCAACTCGATCTTGGTCCGTGCGCAACCCTCTATCATTTGGTATCAGATTTTGAGCGTTTTGGGTGTTCTTGGTTGATTTCTAAACTGATCTCTAATTTTTAAACAACAAACAGCAGTTTTACCCAGAAAATTTTTTTGAAAAAAATTCATTTGTGTGGGTAAACGTTGTTCGATTGATCTGAAATTTTACATACATAATTATAGCACTTTTATTGAATATAAAAAAATATTTCCCAAAAAAAATTCAGTCGAAAAAGTCAAAAAAATTGAAAAAGATGAAATCAAATAAAAATTAAAAAAAAAATTCAGCGGGTAGAGTTTGGTGCCCAAAATTTTCAGATAAAAAATTAAATATTTAAGAACATTCCAGATTTAATTTCATGATTTTTGGAGATCAAGAACAACTCAAACGAAGTTGTCATGTTACTCTGCAGTTTTTCGAGTTTTCTGGTTTCAGCAATTTTTATTGATTCTTAGCTGTAGGTTTTCATTTGTTTGATTTTTATTCTCCATTTACAATATCTAACACCTTCTTGTTTCTTGTGTTAGTAGGATTTAAACGTGTGTACAATTCTTCCTCGGTGCAACACGAATCAATTGGTGTCTCGTCAGTTTTTGGCATCTTAGTGCAAATTAGGACTCTTTGGTAGTTTCGATTCATACACATTCTAATTGGTTGATATAGACTCTACTAAAGAACTCACAAGACTATATTCTACCTCATTGAGAATTTGATTTTTCTTTTTGAGTGGCTAACGGTGAGGTTTGCTAATTTTTCTTTTGAGTGTTGAGTATTTGTTTTACAGGTATTTCAAAAAAAAGAGAAAAAAAAAAGAGATGTTAGTCTGCCGCACCCTTAACATCCAAATGGAAGACGATTGTGATAACCAAAGGACCAATATTTTCCATTCTAAGTGTTTTATAAAAGGTAACTTATGTGCACTTATTATTGATAGTGGGAGTTGTTCGAATTTAGTTAGCAGCTATTTGGTGGATTCCTTAAAGTTACCTTGTATCGAGCACCCTAAGCCGTATCACCTTCAGTGGCTTAATGAATGCTCAGAAGTTAAAGTTACAAAATAGTCCTTGATCACTTTTAAGCTTGGGAATTACGAGGATGAGGTATGGTGTGATGTGGTCCCAATGCATGTGGCGCACTTGCTCCTTGGACGACATTGGCAATTTGATCGTGATGTTACACTCCAAGGCAAGCTTATTAGATACTCTCTTCTGTTTAAATGCCGAAAATTCACTCTTGCTCCTTTAAATCCCAGTGATGTATATAAAGATCAATTAAAAATGATGAAATTTTGTGAGGGGGTGAGGGAGAAAGGACAAATAAAAAAGACAGAGAGAAAAGAGGCTAGTAGTCAAAAAAGTCAAAATTTAAATGGCCCAAAGGTGAGTGAATCCGCAAGTGGTAAAAATTTCAATGGCCCAAAGGTGAGTGAATCTGCAAGTGGTAAAAATAGAGTGAAAATTTCAATTGCAACAAAAAAAGATGTGCGGACAGAGCTATTAAATGAACAGCCTTGTATCCTTGTGAGGTTTAGGTAAAATTATTTATCTCTATCTAACATTAATGAAAATTTGTCTAGTGTGCTTCAATGTTTTTCGCAGGATTATGAGGATGTTCTTAGTGAGGCCCTTAAAGGTTTAGCACCTTTACGTGGGATAGAACACTTCCATTGGCTACATATGAAGAAGGATGTCGAAAAGATATGTTCGAAGTGCATCACATGTAAACAAGCAAAATCTAAGGTAATGCCTCACGACCTGATACGAGTCACAAAGGCCTTAGATGTGTATACGAAGGAAAAAGAAAATCAAGATTCACTTTCTTGTTTTCAAGAAAATGAAGAAACCGAATCTTGGTCCAATTTTGCTGTTTTAAGTGATTTCAAGAATCAAGATTTCAAATATTGGAAATCTTGGTCCAAGAAACCGAATCTTGCTACTAAGGCGCATTAGATCTCGGTTACGAGCATTAACAAGCCAATTTTGGGAGAGAACGAATTACAAGCCCAAGTTCTTGAAGACACAGCCCAATAAGATGTTCCAAGCCCAATCTTGAAATTTAAATCAGACTTAGTTGAAAATCAGGCCAAATTGTCAAAGTGGCCCAATTTGTAAAATTTTAATTCTTTAAATACTTAGTTTTAATTTTTAGACTTTATAAATAAATTTTTATGTAAAAATTCATCCCAAAGAGGCCTATTAAATGCCTTAGACGAAATTCCCTTGAAAGTAAAAAAAAATTAGGTTTTTTTTTTTTGTTTTCCTATTAGGACTAGGAAAATAGTTAGAAGGCCTATATGTATGGCTTGGCCAGCCACCCTTATACACATTATACATTACAATTACATTGAAAATTTCAGATTTGTTTTGAGTGAAATTCTCTTTGAGTTCTTCAAGAATTTTTTCTTGAGTTTTCTTTAGAAGTAGTTTTAACAATCGTTTTGATTGTGGGAGCCATCTTCAGCCTTCTTCTTGCCATTGATCTTCATTGGAAGGGAGATTAGAGTCGTTTGAAGGGAGTTGTGAAATCTTTCGGGATTTCAAGGCTTCTTAGGACTTTTCTTTATTCTTTTGTTGTTCATTCTTCTTTATTAAATTCTGCTTGTGTCGTTTTGTTGAATAATTTCGGATTAATCGTTCTTGTTTTGTTTCAGCCATTCCAAACTTCAAGATCTGATTCGGCACTTCCTTGGACATAAAGAAACATTTTTGATACACAAAAATCCCCCTTTTCTTGCTGTCCAATCCCTAGAACTAGTGTCCATTGATTTCGTAATATGTTTTTAATTTAGTTGTTGTTTTGTGTTTTTTGATAGTTTCGACTGATTGGAAGTTGATCTTGGGGCTTAATTTCGTGTTCTTGGGTTTCAAGAACATCTATTCATAAGTGTTTTGATTCTTGACTGTTCTTTATTGATTTGGGGATTTTTAGTTTTCAGATCTAATTGATTCTAATTAAGTTTTGCTATTTCGTTTAAGATCGAAACATTTAGAGTTTTCGTAGGAGTTTTCCCATGACTTGACAACTTGATCTTGGTCCATGAACAACCCTCTATCATTTGGTATCAGATTTTGGGTGTTCTTGGTTGATTTCTAAACTGATCTCTATTTTTTAAAACTACAAACAGCAGTTTTACCCAGAAAATTTTTTCGAAAAAATTTCATTTGAGTGGGTAAACGTTGTCCAATTGATCTGAAAGTTTACATATATATTGTTGGCACTGTGATTGAATATAAAAAAAATTTCCCGCAAACAAATTCAGTCGAAAAAGTAAAAAAAAAAACTGAAAAATACGAAATCCAATAAAAATTTTAAAAAAGACACAACGGGTTGAGTTTGGTGCCCAAACTTTCCAGATAAAAAATTCAGTATTTAAGGACATTCCAGATTTAATTTCGTGATTTTTGGAGATCGGCAACACCTCGAACGAAGTTGTCAAGTTACTCCGTAGTTTTTCAGGTTTTTCGATTTCAGTAATTTTTATTGATTCTTAGCTGTAGGTTTTCATTTGTTTTCCTTTATTCTTCCTTTACACTATCTAACACCTTCTTGTTTCTTGTGTTAGTAGGATTTTAAGGTGTACACAATTCTTCCTCGGTGCAACACAAATTAATTGTTGTATCGTCAGTTTTTGGCATCCTAGTGCAAATTAGGACTCTTTGGTAGTTTCGGTTCATACACTTTCTAATTGGTTGATATAGACTCTACTAAATAACTAACAAGACTGAATTCTACCTCGTTGAGAATTTGATTTTTCTTTTTGAGTGACTAACAGTGAGGTTTGCTAATTTTTCTTTTGAGTATTGAGTATTTGTTTTACAGGTATTTCAAAAAAAAAGAGAAAAGAAATAAGATGGTAGTCTGCCGCACCCTTAACATCGAAATGGGAGACGATTGTGATAACCAAAGGACCAATATTATTCATTCTAGGTGTTTTATAAAAGGTAACTTATGTTCACTTATTATTGATAGTGGGAGTTGTTCGAATGTAGTTAGCAGCTATTTGGTGGATTCCTTAAAGTTACCTTGTATCGAGCACCCTAAGCCGTATCACCTTCAATGGCTTAATGAATGCTCAGAAGTTAAAGTTACAAAACAATCCTTGATCACTTTTAAGCTTGGGAATTACGAGGATGAGGTATGGTGTGATGTGGTCCCAATGCATGCGGCACACTAGCTCCTTGGACGGCCTTGGCAATTTGATCGTGATGTTACACACCAAGGCAAGCTTATTAGATACTCTCTTCTGTTTAAAGGCCGAAAACTCACTCTTGCTCCTTTGAATCCCAGTGATGTATATACAGATCAATTAAAAATGATGAAATTTTGTGAGGGGGTGAGGGAGAAAGGATAAATAAAAAGGACAGAGAGAAAAGAGGCTAGTAGTGAAAAAATTCAAAATTTAAATGGCCCAAAGGTGAGTGAATCTGCAAGTGGTAAAAATTTCAATGGCCCAAACGTGAGTGAATCTGCAAGTGGTAAAAATAGAGTGAAAATTTTAATTGCAACAAAAAAAGATGTGCGGAGAGAGCTATTCAATGAACAGCCTTGTATCCTTGTGAGGTTTAGGCAAAATTATTTATCTCTATCTAACATTAATGACAATTTGTCTAGTGTGTTTCAATGTTTTTCACAGGATTATGAGGATGTTTTTAGTGAGGCCCCTAAAGGTTTAGCACCTTTACGTAGGATAGAACACTTCCATTGGCTACATATGAAGAAGGATGTCGAAAAGATATGTTCGAAGTGCATCACATGTAAATAAGAAAAATCTAAGGTAATGCCTCACGACCTGATACGAGTCATACAGGCCTTAGATGCGTATACGAAGGAAAAAGAAAATCAAGATTCAGTTTCTTGTTTTCAAGAAAATCAAGAAACTGAATCTTGGCCAATTTTGTTGTTTTAAGTGATTTCAAGAATCAAGAAAATCAAGATTTCAAATCTTGGAAATCTTGGTCCAAGAAACCGAATCTTCCAACAAAGGCGCATTAGATCTCAGTTACGAGGATTAACAAGCCAATTTTGGGAGGGAACGGGTTACAAGCCCAAGTTCTTGAAGACACGGCCCAATAAGATGTTCCAAGCCCAATCTTGAAATTTAAATCAGACTTAGTTGAAAATCAGGCCAAATTGTCAAAGTGGCCCAATTTGTAAAATTTTAATTCTTTAAATACTTAGTTTTAATTTTTAGACTTTATAAATAAATTTTTATGTAAAAATTCATTCCAAAGAGGCCCATTAAATGCCTTGGACGAAATTCCCTTGAAAGTAAAAAAAATTAGGTTTTTTTTTTTAGTTTTCCTATTAGGACTAGGAAAATAGTTAGAAGGCCTATATGTATGGCTTGGCCAGCCACCCTTATACACATTATACAATACAATTACATTGAAAATTTCAGATTTGTTTTGAGTGAAATTCTCATTGAGTTCTTCAAGAATTTTTTCTTAAGTTTTCTTTAGAAGTAGTTTTAACAATCGTTTTGATTGTGGGAGCCATCTTCAGCCTTCTTCTTGCCATTGATCTTCATTGGAGGGAAGATTTGAGTCGTTTGAAGGGAGTTGTGAAATCTTTCGGGATTTCCAGGCTTCTTAGGACTTTTCTTTATTCTTTTGTTGTTCATTCTTCTTTATTAAATTCTGCTTGTGTCGTTTTGTTGAATAATTTGGGATTAATTGTTCTTGTTTTGTTTCAGCCATTCCAAACTTTAGGATCTGATTCGGCACTTCCTTGGACATAAAGAAACATTTTTGATTCACAAAAATCCCCCTTTTCTTGCTGTCCAATCCCTAGAACTAGTGTCCATTGATTTCGTAATATGTTTTTAATTTAGTTGCTGTTTTGTGTTTTTTGATAGTTTCGACTGATTGGAAGTTAATCTTGGGGCTTAATTTCGTGTTCTTAGGTTCCAAGAACATCTATTCATAAGTGTTTTGATTCTTGACTGTTCTTTATTGATTTGGGGATTTTTAGTTTTCAGATCTAATTGATTCTAATTAAGTTTTGCTGTTTCGTTTCAGATCCAAACGTTTAGAGTTTTCGTAGGAGTTTTCCCGTGACTTGACAACTCGATCTTGGTCCACGCACAACCCTCTATCATTTGTTATCAGATTTTGGGCGTATTGGGTGTTCTTGGTTGATTTCTAAACTGATCTCTATTTTTTAAAACTACGAACAGCAGTTTTACCCAGAAAATTTTTTCGAAAAAATTTCATTTGAATGGGTAAACATTGTCCAATTGATCTGAAAGTTTACATATATATTTTTGGCACTGTGATTGAATATAGAAAAATATTTCCCGAAAACAAATTCAGTCGAAAAGGTCAGAAAAAACTGAAAAATACGAAATCCAATAAAAATTTTAAAAAAGACACAGCGGGTTGAGTTTGGTGCCCAAACTTTCTAGATAAAAAATTCAGTATTTAAGGACATTCCAGATTTAATTTCGTGATTTTTGGAGATCCGCAACACCTCGAACGAAGTTGTCAAGTTACTCCGCAGTTTTTTAGGTTTTTCGATTTCAGCAATTTTTATTGATTCTTAGCTGTAGGTTTTCATTTGTTTGCCTTTATTCTTCCTTTACACTATCTAACACCTTCTTGTTTCTTGTGTTAGTAGGATTTTAAGGTGTACACAATTCTTCCTCGGTGCAACACAAATTAATTGTTGTATCGTCAGTTTTTGGCATCTTAGTGCAAATTAGGACTCTTTGGTAGTTTCGGTTCATACACTTTCTAATTGGTTGATATAGACTCTACTAAATAACTCACAAGACTGAATTCTACCTCATTGAGAATTTGATTTTTCTTTTTGAGTGACTAACGGTGAGGTTTGCTAATTTTTCTTTTGAGTATTGAGTATTTGTTTTACAAGTATTTTAAAAAAAAAAAGAGAAAAAAAAAGATGGTAGTCTGCCCCACCCTTAACATTGAAATGGGAGACGATTGTGATAACCAAAGGACCAATATTATTCATTCTAGGTGTTTTATAAAAGGTAACTTATGTTCACTTATTATTGATAGTGGGAGTTGTTCGAATGTAGTTAACAGCTATTTGGTGGATTCCTTAAAGTTACCTTGTATCGAGCACCCTAAGCCTTATCACCTTCAGTGGCTTAATGAATGCTGAGAAGTTAAAGTTACAAAACAGTCCTTGATCACTTTTAAGCTTGGGAATTACGAGGATGAGGTATGGTGTGATGTGGTCCCAATGCATCCGGCACACTAGCTCCTTGGACGGCCTTGGCAATTTGATCGTGATGTTACACACCAAGGCAAGCTTATTAGATACTCTCTTCTGTTTAAAGGCCGAAAAATCACTCTTGCTCCTTTAAATCCCAGTGATGTATATAAAGATCAATTAAAAATGATGAAATTTTATGAGGGGGTGAGGGAGAAAGGATAAATAAAAAAGACAGAGAGAAAAGAGGCTAGTAGTGAAAAAAGTCAAAATTTAAATGGCCCAAAGGTGAGTGAATCCGCAAGTGGTAAAAATTTAAATGGCCCAAACGTCAGTGAATCTGCAAGTGGTAAAAATAGAGTGAAAATTTTAATTGCAACAAAAAAAGATGTGCGGAGAGAGCTATTCAATGAACAGCCTTGTATCCTTGTGAGGTTTAGGCAAAATTATTTATCTCTATCTAACATTAATGAAAATTTGTCTAGTGTGTTTCAATGTTTTTCGCAGGATTATGAGGATGTTTTTAGTGAGGCCCCTAAAGGTTTAGCACCTTTACGTGGGATAGAACACTTCCATTGGCTACATATGAAGAAGGATGTCGAAAAGATATGTTCGAAGTGCATCACATGTAAATAAGAAAAATCTAAGGTAATGCCTCACGACCTGATACGAGTCACACAGGCCTTAGATGCGTATACGAAGGAAAAAGAAAATCAAGATTCAGTTTCTTGTTTTCAAGAAAATCAAGAAACTGAATCTTGGTCCAATTTTGTTGTTTTAAGTGATTTCAAGAATCAAGAAAATCAAGATTTCAAATCTTGGTCCAAGAAACTGAATCTTCCAACCAAGGCGTATTAGATCTCAGTTACGAGGATTAACAAGCCAATTTTGGGAGGGAACGGATTACAAGCCCAAGTTCTTGAAGACACGGCCCAATAAGATGTTCCAAGCCCAATCTTAAAATTTAAATCAGACTTAGTTGAAAATCAGGCCAAATTGTCAAAGTGGCCCAATTTCTAAAATTTTAATTCTTTAAATACTTAGTTTTAATTTTTAGACTTTATAAATAAATTTTTATGTAAAAATTCATCCCAAAGAGGCCCATTAAATGCCTTGGACGAAATTCCCTTGAAAGTAAAAAAAATTAGGTTTTTTTCTTTTAGTTTTCCTATTAGGACTAGGAAAATAGTTAGAAGGCCTATATGTATGGCTTGGCCAGCCACCCTTATACACATTATACATTACAATTACATTGAAAATTTCAGATTTGTTTTGAGTGAAATTCTCTTTGAGTTCTTCAAGAATTTTTTCTTGAGTTTTCTTTAGAAGTAGTTTTAACAATCGTTTTGATTGTGGGAGCCATCTTCAGCCTTCTTCTTGCCATTGATCTTCATTGGAGGGGAGATTAGAGTCGTTTGAAGGGAGTTGTGAAATCTTTCGGGATTTCAAGGCTTCTTAGGACTTTCTTTATTCTTTTGTTGTTCATTCTTCTTTATTAAATTCTGCTTGTGTCGTTTTGTTGAATAATTTGGGATTAATTGTTCTTGTTTTGTTTCAGCCATTCCAAACTTCAAGATTTGATTCGGCACTTCCTTGGACATAAAAAAACATTTTTGATTCACAAAAATCCCCCTTTTCTTGCTGTCCAATCCCTAGAACTAGTGTCCTTTGATTTCGTAATATGTTTTTAATTTAGTTGCTGTTTTGTGTTTTTTGATAGTTTCGACTGATTGGAAGTTGATCTTGGGGCTTAATTTCGTGTTCTTGGGTTCCAAGAACATCTATTCATAAGTGTTTTGATTCTTGACTGTTCTTTATTGATTTGGGGATTTTTAGTTTTCAGAACTAATTGATTCTAATTAAGTTTTGCTGTTTCGTTTCAGATCCAAACATTTAGAGTTTTCGTAGGAGTTTTCCCGTGACTTGACAACTCGATCTTGGTCCACGCACAACCCTCTATCATTTGTTATCAGATTTTGGGCGTTTTGGGTGTTCTTGGTTGATTTCTAAACTGATCTCTATTTTTTAAAACTACAAACAGCAGTTTTACCCAGAAAATTTTTTCGAAAAAATTTCATTTGAGTGGGTAAACATTGTCCAATTGATCTGAAAGTTTACACATATATTTTTGGCACTGTGATTGAATATAGAAAAAAATTTCCCGCAAACAAATTCAATCGAAAAGGTCAAAAAAAACTGAAAAATACGAAATCCAATAAAAATTTTAAAAAAGACACAGCGGGTTGAGTTTGGTGCCCAAACTTTCCAGATAAAAAATTCAGTATTTAAGGATATTCCAGATTTAATTTCCTGATTTTTGGAGATCGGCAACACCTCGAACGAAGTTGTCAAGTTACTCCGCAGTTTTTCAGGTTTTTCGATTTCAACAATTTTTATTGATTCTTAGCTGTAGGTTTTCATTTGTTTGCCTTTATTCTTCCTTTACACTATCTAACACCTTCTTGTTTCTTATGTTAGTAGGATTTTAAGGTGTACACAACTCTTCCTCGGTGCAACACAAATTAATTGTTGTATCGTCAGTTTTTGGCATCTTAGTGCAAATTAGGACTCTTTGGTAGTTTCGGTTCATACACTTTCTAATTGGTTGATATAGACTCTACTAAATAAATCACAAGACTGAATTGTACCTCGTTGAGAATTTGATTTTTCTTTTTGAGTGACTAACGGTGAGGTTTGCTAATTTTTCTTTTGAGTATTGAGTATTTGTTTTACAGGTATTTCAAAAAAAAGAGAAAAGAAATAAGATGGTAGTCTGCCGCACCCTTAACATCGAAATGGGAGACGATTGTGATAACCAAAGGACCAATATTATTCATTCTAGGTGTTTTATAAAAGGTAACTTATGTTCACTTATTATTGATAGTGGGAGTTGTTCGAATGTAGTTAGCAGCTATTTGGTGGATTCCTTAAAGTTACCTTGTATCGAGCACCCTAAGCCGTATCACCTTCAGTGGCTTAATGAATGCTCAGAAGTTAAAGTTACAAAACAGTCCTTGATCACTTTTAAGCTTGGGAATTACAAGGATGAGGTATGGTGTGATGTGGTCCCAATGCATGCGGCACACTAGCTCCTTGGACGGCCTTGGCAATTTGATCGTGATGTTACACTCCAAGGCAAGCTTATTAGATACTCTCTTCTGTTTAAAGGCCGAAAACTCACTATTGCTCCTTTAAATCCCAGTGATGTATATAAAGATCAATTAAAAATGATGAAATTTTGTGAGGGGGTGAGGGAGAAAGGATAAATAAAAAAGACAGAGAGAAAAGAGGCTAGTAGTGAAAAAATTCAAAATTTAAATGGCCCAAAGGTGAGTGAATCTGCAAGTGGTAAAAATTTCAATGGCCCAAACGTGAGTGAATCTGCAAGTGGTAAAAATAGAGTGAAAATTTTAATTGCAACAAAAAAGATGTGCGGAGAGAGCTATTCAATGAACAGCCTTGTATCCTTGTGAGGTTTAGGCAAAATTATTTATCTCTATCTAACATTAATGACAATTTGTCTAGTGTGTTTCAATGTTTTTCGCAGGATTATGAGGATGTTTTAGTGAGGCCCCTAATGGTTTAGGACCTTTACGTGGGATAGAACACTTCCATTGGCTACATATGAAGAAGGATGTCGAAAAGATATGTTCGAAGTGCATCACATGTAAACAAGAAAAATCTAAGGTAATGCCTCACGACCTGATACGAGTCATACAGGCCTTAGATGCGTATACGAAGGAAAAGAAAATCAAGATTCAGTTTCTTGTTTTCAAGAAAATCAAGAAACTAAATCTTGGCCAATTTTGTTGTTTTAAGTGATTTCAAGAATCAAGAAAATCAAGATTTCAAATCTTGGAAATTTTGGTCCAAGAAACTAAATCTTCCAACAAAGGCGCATTAGATCTCAGTTACGAGGATTAACAAGCCAATTTTGGGAGGGAACGGGTTACAAGCCCAAGTTCTTGAAGACACGGCCCAATAAGATGTTCCAAGCCCAATCTTGAAATTTAAATCAGACTTAGTTGAAAATCAGGCCAAATTGTCAAAGTGGCCCAATTTGTAAAATTTTAATTCTTTAAATACTTAGTTTTAATTTTTAGACTTTATAAATAAATTTTTATGTAAAAATTCATTCCAAAGAGGCCCATTAAATGCCTTGGACGAAATTCCCTTGAAAGTAAAAAAAATTAGGTTTTTTTTTTAGTTTTCCTATTAGGACTAGGAAAATAGTTAGAAGGCCTATATGTATGGCTTGGCCAGCCACCCTTATACACATTATACAATACAATTACATTGAAAATTTCAGATTTGTTTTGAGTGAAATTCTCTTTGAGTTCTTCAAGAATTTTTTCTTAAGTTTTCTTTAGAAGTAGTTTTAACAATCGTTTTGATTGTGGGAGCCATCTTCAGCCTTCTTCTTGCCATTGATCTTCATTGGAGGGGAGATTAGAGTCGTTTGAAGGGAGTTGTGAAATCTTTCGGGATTTCAAGGCTTCTTAGGACTTTTCTTTATTCTTTTGTTGTTCATTCTTCTTTATTAAATTCTGCTTTTGTCATTTTGTTGAATAATTCGGGATTAATTGTTCTTGTTTTGTTTCAGCCATTCCAAACTTCAAGATCTGATTCGGCACTTCCTTGGACATAAAGAAACATTTTTGATTCACAAAAATCCCCCTTTTCTTGCTGTCCAATCCCTAGAACTAGTGTCCATTGATTTCGTAATATGTTTTTAATTTAGTTGCTGTTTTGTGTTTTTTGATAGTTTCGACTGATTGGAAGTGAATCTTGGGGCTTAATTTCGTGTTCTTAGGTTCCAAGAACATCTATTCATAAGTGTTTTGATTATTGACTGTTCTTTATTGATTTGGGGATTTTTAGTTTTCAGATCTAATTGATTCTAATTAAGTTTTGCTGTTTCGTTTCAGATCCAAACATTTAGAGTTTTCGTAGGAGTTTTCCCGTGACTTGACAACTCGATCTTGGTCCACGCACAACCCTCTATCATTTGTTATCAGATTTTGGGCGTTTTGGGTGTTCTTGGTTGATTTCTAAACTGATCTCTATTTTTTAAAACTACAAACAGTAGTTTTACCCAGAAAATTTTTTCAAAAAAATTTCATTTGAGTGGGTAAACATTGTCCAATTGATCTGAAAGTTTACATATATATTTTTGGCACTGTGATTGAATATAGAAAAATATTTCCCGCAAACAAATTCAGTCGAAAAGGTCAAAAAAAACTGAAAAATACGAAATCCAATAAAAATTTTAAAGAAGACACAGCGGGTTGAGTTTGGTGCCCAAACTTTCCAGATAAAAAATTCAGTATTTAAGGATATTCCAGATTTAATTTCCTGATTTTTGGAGATCGGCAACACCTCGAACGAAGTTGTCAAGTTACTCCGCAGTTTTTCAGATTTTTCGATTTCAACAATTTTTATTGATTCTTAGCTGTAGGTTTTCATTTGTTTGCCTTTATTCTTCCTTTACACTATCTAAAACCTTCTTGTTTCTTGTGTTAGTAGGATTTTAAGGTGTACACAACTCTTCCTCGGTGCAACACAAATTAATTGTTGTATCGTCAGTTTTTGGCATCTTAGTGCAAATTAGGACTCTTTGGTAGTTTCGGTTCATACACTTTATAATTGGTTGATATAGACTCTACTAAATAAATCACAAGACTGAATTGTACCTCGTTGAGAATTTGATTTTTCTTTTTGAGTGACTAACGGTGAGGTTTGCTAATTTTTCTTTTGAGTATTGAGTATTTGTTTTACAGGTATTTCAAAAAAAAAGAGAAAAGAAATAAGATGGTAGTCTGCCGCACCCTTAACATCGAAATGGGAGACGATTGTGATAACCAAAGGACCAATATTATTCATTCTAGGTGTTTTATAAAAGGTAACTTATGTTCACTTATTATTGATAGTGGGAGTTGTTCGAATGTAGTTAGCAGCTATTTGGTGGATTCCTTAAAGTTACCTTGTATCGAGCACCCTAAGCCGTATCACCTTCAGTGGCTTAATGAATGCTCAGAAGTTAAAGTTACAAAACAGTCCTTGATCACTTTTAAGCTTGGGAATTACAAGGATGAGGTATGGTGTGATGTGGTCCCAATGCATGCGGCACACTAGCTCCTTGGACGGCCTTGGCAATTTGATCGTGATGTTACACTCCAAGGCAAGCTTATTAGATACTCTCTTCTGTTTAAAGGCTGAAAACTCACTCTTGCTCCTTTAAATCCCAGTGATGTATATAAAGATCAATTAAAAATGATGAAATTTTGTGAGGGGGTGAGGGAGAAAGGATAAATAAAAAAGACAGAGAGAAAAGAGGCTAGTAGTGAAAAAATTCAAAATTTAAATGGCCCAAAGGTGAGTGAATCTGCAAGTGGTAAAAATTTCAATGGCCCAAACGTGAGTGAATCTGCAAGTGGTAAAAATAGAGTGAAAATTTTAATTGCAACAAAAAAAGATGTGCGGAGAGAGCTATTCAATGAACAGCCTTGTATCCTTGTGAGGTTTAGGCAAAATTATTTATCTCTATCTAACATTAATGACAATTTGTCTAGTGTGTTTCAATGTTTTTCGCAGGATTATGAGGATGTTTTTAGTGAGGCCCCTAATGGTTTAGGACCTTTACGTGGGATAGAACACTTCCATTGGCTACATATGAAGAAGGATGTCGAAAAGATATGTTCGAAGTGCATCACATGTAAACAAGAAAATCTAAGGTAATGCCTCACGACCTGATACGAGTCATACAGGCCTTAGATGCGTATAAGAAGGAAAAAGAAAATCAAGATTCAGTTTCTTGTTTTCAAGAAAATCAAGAAACTGAATCTTGGCCAATTTTGTTGTTTTAAGTGATTTCAAGAATCAAGAAAATCAAGATTTCAAATCTTGGAAATCTTGGTCCAAGAAACTAAATCTTCCAACAAAGGCGCATTAGATCTAAGTTACGAGGATTAAGAAGCCAATTTTGGGAGGGAACGAGTTACAAGCCCAAGTTCTTGAAGACACGGCCCAATAAGATGTTCCAAGCCCAATCTTGAAATTTAAATCAGACTTAGTTGAAAATCAGGCCAAATTGTCAAAGTGGCCCAATTTGTAAAATTTAATTCTTTAAATACTTAGTTTTAATTTTTAGACTTTATAAATAAATTTTATGTAAAAATTCATTCCAAAGAGGCCCATTAAATGCCTTGGACGAAATTCCCTTGAAAGTAAAAAAATTAGGTTTTTTTTTTTAGTTTCCTATTAGGACTAGGAAAATAGTTAGCAGGCCTATATGTATGGCTTGGCCAGCCACCCTTATACACATTATACAATACAATTACATTGAAAATTTCAGATTTGTTTTGAGTGAAATTCTCTTTGAGTTCTTCAAGAATTTTTCTTAAGTTTTCTTTAGAAGTAGTTTTAACAATCGTTTGATTGTGGGAGCCATCTTCAGCCTTCTTCTTGCCATTGATCTTCATTGGAGGGAGATTAGAGTCGTTTGAAGGGAGTTGTGAAATCTTTCGGGATTTCAAGGCTTCTTAGGACTTTTCTTTATTCTTTGTTGTTCATTCTTCTTTATTAAATTCTGCTTGTGTCATTTTGTTGAATAATTTGGGATTAATTGTTCTTGTTTTGTTTCAGCCATTCCAAACTTCAAGATCTGATTCGGCACTTCCTTGGACATAAAGAAACATTTTTGATTCACAAAAATCCCCCTTTTCTTACTGTCCAATCCCTAGAACTAGTGTCTATTGATTTCGTAATATGTTTTTAATTTAGTTGCTGTTTTGTGTTTTTTGATAGTTTCGACTGATTGGAAGTGAATCTTGGGGCTTAATTTCGTGTTCTTAGGTTCCAAGAACATCTATTCATAAGTGTTTTGATTCTTGACTGTTCTTTATTGATTTGGGGATTTTTAGTTTTCAGATCTAGTTGATTCTAATTAAGTTTTGCTGTTTCGTTTCAGATCCAAACATTTAGAGTTTTCGTAGGAGTTTTCCTGTGACTTGACAACTCGATCTTGGTCCACGCACAACCCTCTATCATTTGTTATCAGATTTTGGGCGTTTTGGGTGTTCTTGGTTGATTTCTAAACTGATCTCTATTTTTTAAAACTACAAACAGCAGTTTTACCCAGAAAATTTTTTCGAAAAAATTTCATTTGAGTGGGTAAACATTGTCCAATTGATCTGAAAGTTTACATATATATTTTTGGCACTGTGATTGAATATAGAAAAATATTTCCCGAAAACAAATTCAGTCGAAAAGGTCAAAAAAAACTAAAAAATACGAAATCCAATAAAAATTTTAAAAAAGACACAGCTGGTTGAGTTTGGTGCCCAAACTTTCCAGATTAAAAATTCAGTATTTAAGGACATTCCAGATTTAATTTCGTGATTTTTGGAGATCCGCAACACCTCGAACGAAGTTGTCAAGTTACTCCGCAGTTTTTCAGGTTTTTCGATTTCAGCAATTTTTATTGATTCTTAGCTATAGGTTTTCATTTGTTTGCCTTTATTCTTCCTTTACACTATCTAACACCTTCTTGTTTCTTGTGTTAGTAGGATTTTAAGGTGTACACAACTCTTCCTCGGTGCAACACAAATTAATTGTTGTATCGTCAGTTTTTGGCATCTTAGTGCAAATTAGGACTCTTTGGTAGTTTCGGTTCATACACTTTCTAATTGGTTGATATAGACTCTACTAAATAAATCACAAGACTGAATTGTACCTCGTTGAGAATTTGATTTTTCTTTTTGAGTGACTAACGGTGAGGTTTGCTAATTTTTCTTTTGAGTATTGAGTAATTATTTTACAGGTATTTCAAAAAAAAAGAGAAGAAAAATAAGATGGTAGTCTGCCGCACCCTTAACATCGAAATGGGAGACGATTGTGATAACCAAAGGACCAATATTATTCATTCTAGGTGTTTTATAAAAGGTAACTTATGTTCACTTATTATTGATAGTGGGAGTTGTTCGAATGTAGTTAGCATCTATTTGGTGGATTCCTTAAAGTTACCTTGTATCGAGCACCCTAGGCCGTATCACCTTCAGTGGCTTAATGAATGCTCAGAAGTTAAAGTTACAAAACAGCCCTTGATCACTGTTAAGCTTGGGAATTACGAGGATGAGGTATGGTGTGATGTGGTCCCAATGCATGCGGCACACTAGCTCCTTGGACGGCCTTGGCAATTTGATCGTTATGGTACACACCAAGGCAAGCTTATTAGATACTCTCTTCTGTTTAAAGGCCGAAAACTCACTCTTGCTCCTTTAAATCCCAGTGATGTATAGTAAGATTAATTAAAAATGATGAAATTTTGTGAGGGGGTGAGGGAGAAAGGATAAATAAAAAAGACAGAGAGAAAAGAGGCTAGTAGTGAAAAAGTCAAAATTTAAATGGCCCAAAGGTGAGTGAATCCGCAAGTGGTAAAAATTTAAATGGCCCAAACGTGAGTGAATCTGCAAGTGGTAAAAATAGAGTGAAAATTTTAATTGCAACAAAAAAGATGTGCGGAGAGAGCTATTCAATAAACAGCCTTGTATCCTTGTGAGGTTTAGGCAAAATTATTTATCTCTATCTAACATTAATGAAAATTTGTCTAGTGTGTTTCAATTTTTTTCGCAGGATTATGAGGATGTTTTTAGTGAGGCCCCTAAAGGTTTAGCACCTTTACGTGGGATAGAACATTTCCATTGGCTACATATGAAGAAGGATGTCGAAAAGATATGTTCGAAGTGCATCACATGTAAACAAGAAAAATCTAAGGTAATGCCTCACGACCTGATACGAGTCACACAGGCCTTAGATGCGTATACGAAGGAAAAAGAAAATCAAGATTCAGTTTCTTATTTTCAAGAAAATCAAGAAACTGAATCTTGGTGCAATTTTGTTGTTTTAAGTGATTTCAAGAATCAAGAAAATCAAGATTTCAAATCTTGGAAATCTTGGTCCAAGAAATCGAATCTTCCAACCAAGGCGCATTAGATCTCAATTACGAGGATTAACAAGCCAATTTTGGGAGGGAACGGATTACAAGCCCAAGTTCTTGAAGACACGGCCCAATAAGATGTTCCAAGCCCAATCCTGAAATTTTAATCAGACTTAGTTGAAAATCAGGCAAAATTGTCAAAGTGGGTCAATTTGTAATATTTTAATTCTTTAAATACTTAATTTTAATTTTTAGACTTAATAAATAAATTTCTATGTAAAAATTCAGCCCAATGAGGCCCATTAAATGCCTTGGACGAAATTCCCTTGAAAGTAAAAAAATTAGGCTTTTTTTTTTTAGTTTTCCTATTACGACTAGGAAAATAGTTAAAAGGCCTATATGTATGGCTTCGCCAGCCACCCTTACACACATTATACAATACAATTACATTGAAAATTTCAGATTTGTTTTGAGTGAAAATTCTCTTTGAGTTCTTTAAGAATTGTCTCTTGAGTTTTCTTTAGAAGTAGTTTTAACAATCTTTTTGATTGTGGGAGCCATCTTTAGCCTTCTTCTTGCCATTGATCTTTATTGGAGGAGAGATTAGAGTCGTTTGAAGGGAGTTGTGAAATCTTTCGGGATTTCAAGGCTTCTTAGTACTTTTCTTTATTCTTTTGTTGTTCATTCTTCTTTATTAAATTCTGCTTGTGCCGTTTTGTTGAATAATTTGGGATTAATTGTTCTTGTTTTGTTTCAGCCATTCCAAACTTCAAGATCTGATTCGGCACTTCCTTGGACATAAAGAAACATTTTTGATTCACAAAATCCCCCTTTTCTTGCTGTCCAATCCCTAGAACTAGTGTCCATTGATTTCGTAATATGTTTTTAATTTAGTTGCTGTTTTGTGTTTTTTGATAGTTTCGACTGATTGAAAGTTGATCTTGGGGCTTAATTTCGTGTTCTTGGGTTCCAAGAACATCTATTCATAAGTGTTTTGATTCTTGACTGTTCTTTATTGATTTGGGGATTTTTAGTTTTCTGATCTAATTGATTCTAATTAAGTTTTGCTGTTTCGTTTCAAATCCAAACATTTAGAGTTTTCGTAGGAGTTTTCCCGTGACTTGACAACTCGATCTTGGTCCGCGCACAACCCTCTAACATTTGGTATCAAATTTTGGGCGTTTTGGGTGTTCTTGGTTGATTTCTAAACTGATCTCTATTTTTTTAAACTACAAACAGCAGTTTTACCCAGAAAAATTTTTCGAAAAAAATTCATTTGAGTGGGAAACGTTGTCCAATTGATCTGAAATTTTACATACATATTTTTGGCACTGTGATTGAATATAAAAACTATTTCCTACAAAAAAATTCAGTCAAAAAAGTCAAAAAAATTGAAAAAGACGAAATCCAATAAAAATTTTAAAAAAGACAAGCAGGTTGAGTTTGGCACCCAAACTTTCCAGATAAAAAATTCAGTATTTAAGGACATTGCAGATTTAATTTCGTGATTTTTGGAGATCAGCAACACCTCGAACGAAGTTGTCAAGTTACTCCGCAGTTTTTCGGGTTTTTCGATTTCAGCAATTTTTATTGATTCTTAGCTATAGGTTTTCATTTGTTTGCCTTTATTCTTCCTTTACGCTATCTAACACCTTCATGTTTCTTATGTTTGTAGGATTTTAAGGTGTGCACAATTCTTCCTCGGTGCAACACAAATTAATTGTTGTATCGTCAGTTTTTGGCATCTTAGTGCAAATTAGGACTCTTTGGTAGTTTCGGTTCATACACTTTCTAATTGGTTGGTATAGACTCTACTAAATAACTCACAAGACTGGATTCTACCTCGTTGAGAATTTGATTTTTCTTTTTGTGTGACTAACGGTGAGGTTTGCTAAATTTTCTTTTGAGTGTTGAGTATTTGTTTTACAGGTATTTCAAAAAAAAAAAAGAGAAAAAAAATAAGATGGTAGTCTGCCGCACCCTTAACATCCAAATGGGAGACGATTGTGATAACCAAAGGACCAACATTTTCCATTCTAGGTGTTTTATAAAAGGTAACTTATGTTCACTTATTATTGATAGTGGGAGTTGTTCGAATGTAGTTAGCAGCTATTTGGTGGATTCCTTAAAGTTACCTTGTATCGAGTACCCTAAGCCGTATCACCTTCAGTGGCTTAATGAATGCTCAGAATTTAAAGTTACAAAACAGTCCTTGGTCACTTTTAAGCTTGGGAATTACGAGGATGGGGTATGGTGTGATGTGGTCCCAATGCATGCGGCACACTTGCTCCTTGGACGGCCTTGGCAATTTGATCGTGATGTTACACACCAAGGCAAGCTTAATAGATACTCTCTTGTGTTTAAAGGCCGAAAATTCACTCTTGCTCCTTTAAATCCCAGTGATGTATATAAAGATCAATTAAAAGTGTTGAAATTTTGTGAGGGGGTGAGGGAGAAAGAACAAATAAAAAAGGTAGAGAGAAAAGAGGCTAGTAGTGAAAAAAGTCAAAATTCAAATGGCCCAAAGGTGAGTGAATCCGCAAGTGGTAAAAATAGGGTGAAAATTTTAATTGCAACAAAAAAAGATGTGCGGAGAGACCTATTCAATGAACAGCCTTGTATCCTTGTGAGGTTTAGGCAAAATTATTTATCTCTATCTAACATTAATGAAAATTTGTCTAGTGTGTTTCAATGTTTTTCGCAGGATTATGAGGAAGTTTTTAGTGAGGCCCCTAAAGGTTTACCACCTTTGCATGGGATAGAACACTTCCATTGGCCACATATGAAAGATAACTTCCAACTTCAATACCTTTTCGATGAAAGACGCTTTCATACAATCAACATAGGCAAAGATGATATCACGCTACATGAGCCCGAAGGTAAGTGAGGTAAGGAAATTTTATCAACCGAGTCCCATGCAGAATTGAAAATTATTGATAAAACTTTTGGTGACTTAATTCATAAAAGATCCCCTCATTTTGATCCGATTAATTGTTATTCTTCGATTGTAGTTGATAAAGTCATTACGAAAGGAAGCGTGAGTTGTTATTCTCTTGATTTGTCTTGTGTAAAATCCGTGAATTTGTGCAAATCTGTTTTGGTGAATAAGATAATGAAATTTGCCAAATTTGTTTTCAATTTATACTCGTGCCTTCAACAGTTTAGGTGTTTATTAGTCACAAAGGCTTTACATGCGTATACGAAGGAAAAAGAAAATCAAGATTCACTTTCTTGTTTTCAAGAAAATCAAGAAACCGAATCTTGGTCCAATTTTGCTGTTTTGAGCAATTTCAAGAATCAAGAAAATTAAGATTTCAAATCTTGGAAATATTGATCCAAGAAAACGAATCTTGCAACTAAGGCGCATTGGATATCAGTTACGAGCATTAACAAGCCAATTTCGAGAGAGAACGGATTACAAGCCCAAGTTCTTGAAGACAAGGCCCAATAAGATGTTCCATGCACAATCCAGAAGTTTAAATTAAACTTAGCTGAAAATCAAGCCAAATTGTCAAAGTGGCCCAATTTAATTCTTTAAATACTTAACTTTAATTTTTAGACTTTATGAATAAATTTTTATATAAAAATTCAGTCCAAGAGGCCCATTTAAAGGCCTTGGATGAAATTCCCCTTTAAAAGTCAAAATTAGGGTTTTTTTTAAGTTTTCCTAGTAGGGCTAGGAAAGTAGTTAGGAGGCCTATATATATGGCTTGGCCAGCCACCCTTAGACACATTACAATACATTAAAATTTCATATTTTTGCTGAGTAAAAATTCTCTTAGAGTTTTCTCCAAGAATTCTCTCTTGAGTTTCTTTAGAAGTAGTTTTAACAATCTTTTTGATTGTGGGAGCCATCTTCAACCTTCTTCTTGCCATTGTTCTTCATTAGAGGGGAGATTAGAGCCGTTTGAAGGGAGTTGTGAAATCTTTATCGATTTCAAGGTTTCTTAGGACTTCCAAACCATGATCGCTTACAACAAAACCTAAAAATACAACTTCATCAGTGTAGAAAGAACACTTCTTTAAGTTAGCAAAAAGTACCTCTTTCTGCAGCACTTCAAGTACCGCACGCAGGTATTGAATGTGGTCCTCCAAACTTCTACTATAAATCAAAATATCGTCAAAGTACACAACACAAAATTTCCCAATAAAAGCACGTAAAACATGATTCATTAAACGCATAAAAGTGCTTGGAGCATTCGTAAGACCGAATGGCATTACCAACCATTCATATAGACCATACTTAGTTTTGAACCGGTCTTCCACTCATATCCTTCCCGCATTCGTATTTGATGATAGCCACTCTTTAAATCTATCTTTAAAAAGAGTTGACCTCCACTAAGTTCGTCGAGCATGTCGTCAAGGCGGGGTATATAGGGTGTCTATATTTGACGGTGATATTGTTGATAGCACGGTAGTCAACGCACATTCGCCATGATTTGTGTTTTTTAGGTACCAAAAGGACCGAAACCTCGCACGGACTTAAACTCTCACAAATATAACCCTTCTCCATGAGGTCGGTTATTTGCTTCTCCAATTCCTTCGTTTCTTCAGGATTACTCCTATATGCCAGTCAGTTTGGAATTGGCGCACCTGGCAAGAAATCAATTTGATGTTCAATACCTCGAATGGGAGGTAACCCGTTCGGCACTTCATCGGGAAATACATCACCAAATTCCTGTCACAAAGAAACAATAGGAGTGGGAAGAGAAGTATCAATCTCATTAGTTTCTAGCAAACATTCCTTGTACATAAGTACAAGAATAGGTTCCCTTGTCAACAATAATTTTCGAATCTCTCATTTTTTTGCAAAAACACTCGTTTTTCCTTGCTCACATTCTTTTGCTGTCTCTTTTATCTCCAGTATTTTCTTGCTCACATTCTTTAGGTGTTTTATAAAAGGTAACCCATTTTTTCTTTTATCTCCCCTATGGAAAACATCACCTTAACTTGTTTGGTAACTTTCAGTTTACCCCCGTCGTTTAGCCATTGCAGCTTATAAGGGTTGGGATGCTTCGTGGTGACTAAACCTAATCTTTCAACGAGCAAGGTACTCGCGACATAGGTGCAACTTCCTCCATCGATTATCACACTACATACCTTATCTTGAATATGACAACGGGTGTGAAATCTGTTCTCTCGTTGTTGATCTTCCTCTACACTTTGAATATTTAAACTCCGTTTAACAACGAGTATTTCTCCTTCCACAGGAAATTCAAGTTCTTTTCCTTCCTCCGTTGGAATCTCAGGATCCTCCTCCTCTTCTTCTTCAGATTCGATATCGCCATCTGATCGTACCACCATCGCTCGTCGGTTGGGACATTGGCTAGCAATGTGACCCCTACCTTGACATTTAAAACACTTTATATCACGAGAACAATTAGGAATGACCTCACCTTTGTTTTTGCTCGCTTCACCGCTTGGTTGGTTAGATTTAGCAGCAACAGAAGGTTCCTTGAGTCGAAAAGAAGCTTTACTCATTCCTTGATTCCACTTGTTCATAGAAGATGCCGGGTAAGTTCGAACGGTTCCCTTTCGTTTCAATTGCTTTTTAACCTTTATTGCCATGTGAACCATATCCATAACTTCGACGTAATGCTGAAGTTCAACAATATTGGCAATATCTTTGTTCAAACCAGCTAGGAACCTTGCCATCGTTGCTTCACGATCTTCCTCAACATCGGCTCTTATCATAGCAATTTCCATCTTTTTGCAGTAGTCTTCGACGCTACGACTTCCTTGAGTGAGATTTTGCAACCTTTGATACAATTCTCGATGGACATTAGATGGAACAAATTGTTTTCGCATGACAGCCTTCATTTCGGCCCAAGTAGAGATAGGCCTCTCCCCGTTCCGCCTTCGGCTAGTTACGAGCTGGTCCCACCACACAATCGCATAATCTGAAAATTCCATAGTAGTGAGCTTTACCTTTTTAAGTTCTGAGTAATTATGACACTAAAAAATGAGCTCAATTTTCTTTTCCAATTCTAGGTATACCTCCGGATCATTTTTACCTTGGAATGGCGGAATGGACACCTTGATGTTTTTAAGGTCATCGTCGAGATGGTTTCGGTCTCGTTGTCCGCAGTTTCTACGTACTTGATGTCAACTACTTTGGACAGTTGAGTGATTACTCTCGGGTTCACTAGGCTCATATAGGTTATCTTGATCTTGCCTAGGCTGACCACGATCATGCCTTTGGTTTTGGGGTTCTCTGACGCGTTGCCCTTCTTCGCCTAATTGTTCATTCCAGACGCGTTGTACTTCTTCTCCTAATTGTTCCAATTATTCTTGCATTGGTTCTATAGTTTCTCGAAGCATTCGTTGGAATTCTCATATCAACGCTTGTTGGCCCAAGTCAGGAACTCCTTCGCCTTGTGCAATATTACGAACAGGACGCATTCCTTCATCCATTTGACATCTTCCGGGACTTCTAGACATAGTAATTTTTTAATAAAATAAAACTCAACAAAACTCACAAGTCATTCAAAAGAAAAGGTTTCACTCTTTTTGGCTTTTTTTTCTACTCTCTAATAGTCTCACCAATCTCTCTTGCCTTTTTCCACTCGATTTTCGCCTCTCGAAGTTCTCCACAAACTAGGTTGACGAATCAGTACCGTTTGGGGTTGGCTTACAAAATTGATGTGGTTTGGTGGGGAAATATTGTTGGGATCGGGTAGGCTAACAAACAAAGAAAATAGAAAGGATAAGTGTGGCTGTATAGATGTTGTCCTTTGGGCAGCAAACAATGCTTTTACAATCCAACTATGAACTTTCCTTTTCTTTTTTTTTTAATTTCGAATTTTTTTATACACTAAACTGAATACAATAGAAAGATTTGAACACAAAATATTTTTTTTCAGTTTTTTTTTACAAACTCGTAATACCGATTACAACGATTCTTACTCTAATTCATCTAGCTCTGATACCAATTTGATACACACTCACTTCGTTGAAGAGTAGAGTCGTAGTTGTTTGCCCATTCGTAAATTGGAGTAATATTAAAGGTTTGCCGAAGATAGGTTAAGAAAGAAGGGATAAAGGCTCAAATTGGTTCAACAGGTTATGGAATGTATGGAGATTGATAGGTGATTGTAAACCAAGCATTCAAGTTGATCTAACACAATATAAGTGTGTTATCCCGAAACTTATACGATGCTTAGGTTAAGATGGTCATGGTTAGGAAGGTAGGAAACAGAAACGCAACCTCGACCCACTATTTGTGACAACCCAAATTAGACCCTGGTCGGAATGTGGTTTCGAGACCACATTACCGAGCCAAAAATTTATTTTTGTGTTTTAATTACATAAATTTTTGTGTGACAGTGAATATATGAGAAATTAAATGCTTAATATTAGCTTTAGGAATGTGAATTAATTCGAAAAGGACCTAGTTGACGAAGTTAGAAAAGATGATAGATGAATTATAAGGAGTAATTAATAATAGGGAGAGGAAGCATGGCTTTGCATGTCAAATTACCCATAAAATACATGGTGGCCGGCCAAGGAGTGATGATGCTCCACTCATTCTAATTTAATATGTTTTTTTTTGGTTAACAAATGATGGGAATAATAATAGGAAAGTGAACAAAAAAGAGGGGGTGTTCATACTTGCCATCTCCTAGCCGAAAAACCAAGAAAAAGAAAGGGAGAAAAATTTTGAAGAAGTTCGGCCATTGCTTGTATCTAGGAGGAGTGTTTGATGTTGTGGCATGAAAATGAGGGAGTTTGAATGCTTAATAAGGAGGGAAGAAGGAGTGTTCATGTTTTCTTTCTTCTGTAATTGTCGTAACGAGAGCAAGAAGAGGAAGCAAGATTCGGCCAAGGTGGTCCTTTAGATCAAGGTATGTTCAATGATATTTTTGGAAGTTTACACAACCTTTGGGTGATGAGTCTAAATTCTATCTATCCCATGGTTGGATTTGGGGTTGTTGGAGAGTTAGGATTCGGCTAAGGAGCTTAAAAAATTTTAGTTGATACCTTGATGCTATTAGCATGCTAGTTATATGGATGTGTTAAGTTGCTTGTTATGTTAGCATGAAAGTTGAAATTTTAAGCTATTTTGTTGGAGGTGCCGAATTTAGGACTAAGAAGAGAATGAGTATTCGGCTAACATAGTGGAAAGGTGGGTGTTGCCGATTGTTAGATTTAGACTATGGGAGTGGCTATAATGGGCATTAAGATGTGGAACTTAAGAAATGTAGTTATATGTGGATTTACATGATGTTACAAATAGATGTGAAAATATGCTAGATTAGGAAAATTCGATCAAGTGTTCATGAGATGAAATTAGGTGTTTAAATGATGTTATAGTTGACATTGTACATATATACATACATTCGGCCATCTAATTGAGTATGAAGGTGGTGTTAAATCTAATAGTGATGCCCATTCCGAAGTATATGTATACATATATATATACATAACTATGCCCATTCGTGATGTTACCTTTTATTATGTGTATAATCGACTAAATGGGTAATTAGTGAGGATGGTTGCCGAATATACAAACATACATATGCATGTGTAATTGAATTATGAATGTTTAGCAAGATGGTTAAACTAGTTGATTTATTGATTAAGCTCAAGGAGTTAAAGGAGGAGAATCAAGCAAAGGCAAAGAAAAGATCATCGAGTAGCCGAGTTGGAACCGTCTTACCCAACACAAGGTAAGTCATTAAGCATATATTTTGTATTAATTTAAATGGTCATAACATCTATGTAATGATGCTGAATGGAATGATAAATATATATATACATGTATGCATGGGGTGATGAAAGTATTGAATGAAAAAGAAAAGAGGTGAGATGTATTGAGTTGTTGGTTTCGGCACTAAGTGTGCGGGTGTAAACATTTATGATCATGAGATTGGCACTAAGTGTGCGGGTTCAAATTGTATAGCACTAAGTGTGCGAGGTTGATTATATAGCACTAAGTGTGCGAGTTCGATTATTAAGCACTAAGTGTGCGGGCTTATTATACATTCTCTAATAAATATACATGCTCTAAGTGTGCGGCCTTATCGAGTCAATCATGGACAACGGTACGAGTAAACACCTTGAGCTCATGAGGAATAGACATTTTATTTATATTTGGGATTGAGCTTGGTAAGTCTTGAACCTATGTGGTGATTATACTTGAAGATAAATGCATCCAATGTCATATGGTGTAATGTATGAAATGTCAAAGTAGGGCTTGGTATGAGATCGAACCGAAATGCCTAAGGAATTATAGCACAGTTTGGGTATGGATGGAGGATTTTAATCCCGCATTATTTATTTTCTCTTATGATATATTATTACTGAACGGCAATGTAATGCTTATGACTTACTGAGTTATATACTCACTCGGTGTTTGCTTGTCACCTACTTTAGGTTTCTTGGACTCGTCTTTTTGCGTGCTCGGGACTGTCATCGAAGTCATCACACCGGCTAGCAACTTTTGGTATCTTCTTTTCAGTCATTCTAGGAGAAAATTTCGGCATGTATAGGCTAATATGTTTTGTTGAAATTTGGTATGTAAACTTTTAGGCATGCGAAAATGGCATAAATGTTCGGTTGGCTTTGGTTCTATAATGTTAGGTCGTAAGTCTTGGTAATTCGATTTTTATGCCATATGTCATGGTTGATTATTTTTGGTGTTAAAATTCATGATATGGCAATAGTGTAGTAGGGAGATGTTTGACAATGATTAGCCTTTGGCATGGCTAGTCATGATCATAATTTGTGATATGTATGATGAATTACTAGTTAGATCAAGGAGAAATCACGAAATAGGCATAGTTGCTTTAGTAACAGATGCTTGCAGCAGCAGTGACGTGAGATTGAAAAATCACTAAAAATAGTAGGAATGGAATTAATTAATGAATAAATTATGTAGTCGAAGATCGATGAGTATATTTTCATATAGAAGAAACGAAACGACCATATGAGCTGTATGTTAGGAGATAATTAAACTCTTGTGAAACAGGGCCAGAGCGATTTCTGGATCCCCTATCCCGACTTTAGAAATTCACCCTAAATTAATCAGAGACAATTAGAAGTCATGCTTTATATGTATAGATTCCCTTTTGAGTCTAGTTTCATTAGAAATGAACGACATAAGTATTGGAGCTCTGTAAAGGGAGATATCTAAGTCGTAATGCACAAGGGTCAGAGTAGTCGAACCCAGGAACAGGGACGACTTTAACTAAAAAACTGTACCAATTGGCCCGACCAAAAATTCTACAAAAATTCTACCATATAGATATATGAGTCTAGTTCCGGGAAAAATTTACGGAACTGGATTTCGAGTTTCAGAACTCAAGATATGATTTTTAAAGTGACTAGTACGCAGATTGGTAGCTTCTCTGGGAAATTTTTAATAAGTGGTTTGAAGTCTGTTAACACCTTGTGTTCGACTCCGGCGACGGTCTCGGGATCGGGGTGTTACAATTTAATTGGTATCAGAGCTATGGTTTAGTCGGTTCTAGGACTACCATAGCACGTATGAGTCTAGCTATACATGCCTTAATGTTAATGTTTAAATGTGTGATGACTTCTGACGGTTAAAATTTTTGTTTTGATTAGTAAATGGATCCCGGTGTAGAGAGAACCTTGGCGGATGACGTTGAAAGTGTAGCGGCTGCTCCTGCACAATGGACGCCGCCTGTTGAACCTCAGTCATCTGCGAATAATCAAGGTGAGGGGGCTAAACAAGCCTTCTTTACCATGATGAATGAGTGGGTCACGCAATATGCCCGAACCAATCCGGCTGTCCAACAATTCCCGAATTTGAATAATCCACCCCAAGAGCCCGTAATGCCATCAGTTACTGATCCTGTGAGGCTGAGTAAGCCACCTGTAGACTTGATTAGGAAGCGCGGGGCTGAGGAGTTCAGGGCCATAGTTACTGATGATGCTGAAAGGGCCGAGTTCTGGCTTGATAACACCATTCGGGTGTTTGATGAACTGTCATGCACGCCCGATGAATGTCTAAAGTGTGCTATATCCTTGTTGCGGGACTTAGCCTACTATTGGTGGAGGACCCTGATTTCCATAGTCCCAAACGAACGAGTTACTTGGGACTTCTTTCAAATGGAATTTCGAAAGAAATATATTAGTCAACGGTTCATTGATCAAAAGCGTAAGGAATTCTTGGAACTCAAGCAAGGCCGTATGACAGTATCTGAATACGAACATGAATTCGTAAGACTCAGTAGGTATGCCCGGGAGTGTGTAGCTGATGAGGTTGCTATGTGCAAAAGATTCGAAGAAGGATTGAATGAAGATTTAAAGCTACTAGTGGGTATTTTGGAGATAAAAGAATTCGTAACACTAGTCGAACGAGCCTGCAAGGCGGAAGAACTTGGAAAGGAGAAGAAGAAGGCTGAATTTGAAGCTAGAGACTATCGTAAAAGATCGACGGGTAAAGCTCCGTTCTCAGCTGTAAAGAAGTTCAGGGAGGACACTAATAAGTCGAGGACGACTGCGGGAATTTCCATCAGAGCACGACCATCGACGGACTCCCGAGCTACTTCGGTAGCTAGTGTGGGCAATAATCGTCAAGAGAAACCTGAATGTCCCCAATGCGAAAGACGACACCTAGGTGAATGTTGGGGTAAGTCTACTAACAGGGCCTGTTACGGATGTGGTTCGAAGGACCACTTCATTAGAGATTGCACGGAGCTTGATGAGAAGAATAAGATTCAAGGTGCAAGACCTAGTGGAGTGACAACTAGAGGTAGACCACCGAGAATTTTAGGAGGTAGGGGTGGTATTCAGAGAGGGGCCTCTGATACGGCTGCTCAAGCCGAGAACCGTACTCCTGCTAGAGCATATGCAATTCGCACACGAGAGGAGGCATCCTCCCCTGACGTCATCACTGGTACCTTCACTCTCTTTGATACTAATGTGATTGCATTGATTGACCCTGGCTCTACTCATTCATATGTATGTGAAACCTTAGCATCCAGTAAGACTCTACCTGTTGAGTCTACTGAGTTTGTAATTCGAGTGTCAAACCCTTTGGGTCAATACGTACTTGTTGATAATGTGTGTAAGAGATGCCCTCTAATAATCCGAGAATCCTGTTTTCCGGCCGATTTGATGCTTTTGCCGTTTGACGAATTTGATGTTATTCTTGGTATGGATTGGTTGACCGTACATGATGCAGTGGTGAACTGCAAAAGAAAAACCATCGATTTGAGGAGTGCAAATGATGAGGTAGTCCGAGTTGAGTCTACCGATTTGAAGGGGGTGCCAGTGATAATATCTTCAGTGACCGCTTAGAGATATGTGAAAAAAGGTTGTGAAACATACCTTGCGTATGTATTTGATAGCAAAGAGACGGAAAGGAAACTTGAATCAGTACCAGTGGTTTGTGAGTATTCAGATGTTTTTCCTGAGGAGTTACCGGGGTTGCCACCGATTCGAGAGGTGGAATTCGGCATCGAGATTGTACCTGGTACCACGCCAATCTCAATAGCCCCGTATCGTATGGCATTAACAGAATTAAAGGAATTGAAAGTTCAATTGCAAGAATTGATGGATAGAGGTTTCGCTCGACCGAGTTTTTCTCCATGGGGCGCACCCGTATTGTTTGTGAAAAAGAAGGATGGAACCATGAGATTGTGCATCGACTATCGTCAGTTGAATAAAGTGACCATAAAGAATAAATACCCGTTGCCACGTATGATGATTTGTTTGATCAATTAAAGGGAGCCTCAGTATTTTCCAAGATAGATTTGAGATCTGGTTATTATCAGTTGAGGGTTCGAGACTCGGACATACCCAAAACCGCTTTTAGAACGAGGTACGGTCACTACGAATTCTTAGTGATGCCGTTTGGGCTCACTAATGCCCCTGCGGTATTTATGGATTTAATGAATCGAGTATTCAGGCCATACTTGGATCAATTTGTGGTTGTGTTTATTGATGATATTTTAGTTTATTCACAAGGTGAAGCCGAACACGCCGAGCATTTGAGGTTAGTATTACAGATTTTGCGAGACAAGCAGTTATACGCAAAATTCAGTAAATGTGAATTTTGGTTGAGAGAGGTTAGCTTTTTGGGGCACGTGGTGTCCGCATCGGGTGTTAGAGTGGATCCGAACAAAATTTCGGCCATACTCGATTGGAAACCTCCGAGGAATATTACTGACGTTAGGAGCTTTTTGGGACTTGTCGGATACTACCGACGGTTTGTAAAGGGTTTCTCGATGATAGCTGCACCGTTGACGAGACTACTCCAAAAAGATGTTGAGTTTGAATGGACAGAAAACTGTCGGAAGAGTTTCGATCGACTAAAGACCTGTTTAACCGAAGCTCTAGTGCTAGTACAACCGGAGTCCGGCAAAGAGTTTGTCATTTATAGTGATGCATCCCTACTTGGGCTAGGTTGTGTGTTGATGCAAGAAGGTCGAGACAATTAAAGCCGCATGAGAGAAACTATCCGACCCACGATCTTGAATTAGCAGCCATAGTGTTCGACTTGAAAATATGGCGACATTACTTGTTTGAAGAAAGGTGTCATATTTATTCGGACCACAAGAGTCTAAAATATCTGATGACTCAAAGAGATCTAAATCTACGACAAAGACGTTGGCTTGAGTTGTTGAAGGACTACGAACTTGTTATTGATTATCACCCGGGAAAGGCTAACGTGGTTGCCGATGCTTTAAGTCGGAAAGCACTGTTTGCTTTGAGAGCGGTGAATGCTCACTTATCCGTCTCACCCGATGGGGTGCTAGTAGCTGAATTAGAGGCCAAACCATTATTGATTCGTCAAATACTTGAATCCCAGAAAGTCGATGCTGAATTGGTCACTAAACGAGCTGAATGTGCTTCGAATAAGGAATCGGAGTTCCGGATTGACGACAATGATTGCTTGACGTTCAGAGGTCGATTATGTGTTCCAAGAAATTCGGAACTTATTTCGATGATTTTGAACGAGGCTCATAGTAGTCGAATGTCAGTCCACCCGGGTAGTACTAAAATGTACAATGACCTGAAACGCCAATTTTGGTGGCCCGGTATGAAACGAGACATTTCTGAATTTGTTTCAAGGTGTTTGATATGTCAACAAGTAAAAGCGGAACATCAAGTGCCATCTGGATTACTTCAGCCAATCATGATACCTGAATGGAAATGGGATCGAGTGACAATGGACTTTGTATCTGGGTTGCCTTTGACTCAGAGTAAGAAAGACTCGGTCTGGGTCATTGTTGATAGATTGACCAAGTCTGTTCATTTTATCCCTGTCCGTACGGATTTTTCGCTCGATAAATTGGCAGAATTATGTCTCCCAAATAGTTCGGTTGCATGGGGTACCTATTTCCATCGTGTCGGATAGAGACCCAAGATTTACCTCGCGATTTTGGAAGAAATTACAAGAAGCATTGGGTACCAAGATGCACTTTAGCACCGCATTCCATCCTCAGACCGATGGCCAATCTGAGCGGATAATTCAAATACTCGAGGATATGTTGAGATGTTGTGTTTTAGAGTTTTGTGGTTCATGGGAAAGATATCTGCCTTTGATCGAATTGGCTTACAACAATAGTTTTCAGTCAAGCATTCAGATGGCACCTTACGAGGCTTTATACGGTTGTAAATGCCGTACCCCATTATTTTGGACTGAACTTAGTGAAAGTAAGATCCTTGGGGTTGATTTGATTAAGGATGCCGAGCAGAAAGTCCGAGTAATTCGCGAAAGTTTGAAAACCGCTTCGGATCGTCAAAAGTCGTATGCAGATTTGAAAAGAAAAGACATTGAATATCAAGTTGGAGACAAAGTATTTCTCAAAGTTTCACCCTGGAAGAAGGTGCTTAGATTTGGTCGTAAGGGCAAATTGAGTCCGAGGTTCATCGGTCCGTACGAAGTATCCGAACGAGTTGGACCAGTTGCATACCGATTAATTTTGCCCCCTGAGCTCGAAAAGATTCACAATGTTTTTCATGTCTCGATGCTTCGACGATATAGGTCCGATCCATCGCACGTAATTCCTCCATCGGAGATCGAGATTCAATCTAATTTGAGTTACGAAGAAGAACCAGTTCGTATTTTAGCACGTGAAGTAAAAGAACTACGAAACAGGAAAATCTCATTAGTGAAGGTACTGTGGCATAAACACGGAATCGAAGAAGCCACTTGGGAACTTGAGGACTCTATGAAGGATCGATATCCAAAATTATTTACCGTTAAGATTTTCGGGGACGAAAATTTCTTATATGGAGGAGAGTTGTGACAACCCAAATTAGACCCTGGTCGGAATGTGGTTTCGAGACCACATTACCGAGCCAAAAATTTATTTTTGTGTTTTAATTACATAAATTTTTGTGTGACAGTGAATATATGAGAAATTAAATGCTTAATATTAGCTTTAGGAATGTGAATTAATTCGAAAAGGACCTAGTTGACGAAGTTAGAAAAGATGATAGATGAATTATAAGGAGTAATTAATAATAGGGAGAGGAAGCATGGCTTTGCCTGTCAAATTACCCATAAAATACATGGTGGCCGGCCAAGGAGTGATGATGCTACACTCATTCTAATTTAATATGTTTTTTTTGGTTAACAAATGATGGGAATAATAATAGGAAACTGAACAAAAAAAAAGGGGGTGTTCATACTTGCCATCTCCTAGCCGAAAAACCAAGAAAAAGAAAGGGAGAAAAATTTTGAAGAAGTTCGGCCATTGCTTGTATCTAGGAGGAGTGTTTGATGTTGTGGCACGAAAATGAGGGAGTTTGAATGCTTAATAAGGAGGGAAGAAGGAGTGTTCATGTTTTCTTTCTTTTGCAATTGTCGTAACTAGAGGAAGAAGAGGAAGCAAGATTCGGCCAAGGTGGTCCTTTAGATCAAGGTATGTTCAATGATATTTTTGGAAGTTTACACAACCTTTGGGTGATGAGTCTAAATTCTATCTATCCCATGGTTGGATTTGGGGTTGTTGGAGAGTTAGGATTCGGCTAAGGAGCTTAAAAAATTTTAGTTGATACCTTGATGCTATTAGCATGCTAGTTATATGGATGTGTTAAGTTGCTTGTTATGTTAGCATGAAAGTTGAAATTGTTAAGCTATTTTGTTGGAGGTGCCGAATTTAGGACTAAGAAGAGAATGAGTATTCGGCTAACATAGTGGAAAGGTGGGTGTTGCCGATTGTTAGATTTAGACTTTGGGAGTGGCTATAATGGGCATTAAGATGTGGAACTTAAGAAATGTAGTTATATGTGGATTTACATGATGTTACAAATAGATGTGAAAATATGCTAGATTAGGAAAATTCGATCAAGTGTTCATGAGATGAAATTAGGTGTTTAAATGATGTTATAGTTGACATTGTACATATATACATACATTCGGCCATCTAATTGAGTATGAAGGTGGTGTTAAATCTAATTGTGATGCCCATTCCAAAGTATATATATACATATATATATACATAACTATGCCCATTCGTGATGTTACCTTTAATTATGTGTATAATCGACTAAATGGGTAATTAGTGAGGATGGTTGCCGAATATACAAACATACATATGCATGTGTAATTGAATTATGAATGTTTAGCAAGATGGTTAAACTAGTTGATTTATTGATTAAGCTCAAGGAGTTAAAGGAGGAGAATCAAGCAAAGGCAAAGAAAAGATCATCGAGTAGCCGAGTTGGAACCGTCTTACCCAACACAAGGTAAGTCATTAAGCATATATTTTGTATTAATTTAAATGGTCATAACGTCTATGTAATGATGCTGAATGGAATGATAAATATATATACATGTATGCATGGGGTGATGAAAGTATTGAATGAAAAAGAAAAGAGGTGAGATGTATTGAGTTGTTGGTTTCGGCAATAAGTGTGCGGGTGTAAACATTTATGATCATGAGATTGGCACTAAGTGTGCGGGTTCAAATTGTATAGCACTAAGTGTGCGAGGTTGATTATATAGCACTAAGTGTGCGAGTTCGACTATTAAGCACTAAGTGTGCGGGCTTATTATACATTCTCTAATAAATATACATGCTCTAAGTGTGCGGCCTTATCGAGTCAATCATGGACAACGGTATGAGTAAACACCTTGAGCTCATGAGGAATAGACATTTTATTTATATTTGGGATTGAGCTTGGTAAGTCTTGAACCTATGTGGTGATTATACTTGAAGATAAATGCATCCAATGTCATATGGTGTAATGTATGAAATGTCAAAGTAGGGCTTGGTATGAGATCGAACCGAAATGCCTAAGGAATTATAGCACAGTTTGGGTATGGATGGAGGATTTTAATCCCGCATTATTTATTTTCTCTTATGATATATTATTACTGAACGGCAATGTAATGCTTATGATTTACTGAGTTATATACTCACTCGGTGTTTGCTTGTCACCTAATTTAGGTTTCTTGGACTCGTCTTTTTGCGTGCTCAGGACTGTCATCGAAGTCATCACACCGGCTAGCAACTTTTGGTATCTTCCTTTTAGTCGGTCTAGGAGAACATTTCGGCATGTATAGGCTAATATGTTTTGTTGAAATTTGGTATGTAAACTTTTAGCCATGCGAAAATGGCATAAATGTTCGGTTGGCTTTGGTTCTATAATGTTAGGTCGAAAGTCTTGGTAATTCGATTTTTATGCCATATGTCATGGTTGATTATTTTTAGTGTTAAAATTCATGATATGGCAATAGTGTAGTAGGGAGATGTTTGACAATGATTAGCCTTTGGCATGGCTAGTCATGATCATAATTTGTGATATGTATGATGAATTACTAGTTAGATCAAGGAGAAATCACGAAATAGGCATAGTTGCTTTAGTAACAGATGCTGGCAGCAGCAGTGACGTGAGATTGAAAAATCACTAAAAATAGTAGGAATGGAATTAATTAATGAATAAATTATGTAATCGAAGCTCGATGAGTCTATTTTCATATAGAAGAAACGAAACGACCATATGAGCTGTATGTTAGGAGATAATTAAACTCTTGCGAAACAGTGCCAGAGCGATTTCTGGATCCCCTTTCCCGACTTTAGAAATTCACCCTAAATTAATCGGAGACAATTAGAAGTCATGCTTTATATGTATAGATTCCCTTTTGAGTCTAGTTTCATTAGAAACCAACGGCATAAGTATTGGAGCTCTGTAAAGGGAGATATCTAAGTCGTAATGCACAAGGGTCAGAGTAGTCGAACCCAGGAACAGGGACGACTTTAACTAATAAACTGTACCAATTGGCCCGACCAAAAATTCTACAAAAATTCTACCATATAGATATACTAGTTACGAGGAAAATTTATGGAACTGGATTTCGAGTTTCAGAACTCAAGATATGATTTTTAAAGTGACTAGTACGCAGATTGGCAGCTTGTCTGGGAAATTTTTAATAAGTGGTTTGAAGTCTGTTAACACCTCGTGTTCGACTCCGGTGACGGTCTCGGGTTCGGGGTGTTACACTATTAATATTGATAGGAACCTCGGTATAATTTGAACGCCACACTTTAGGGACAAAGTGATAAGTTCAAATACAAAAACGAGTTGACACCACAAGGGACACTTGATAAGTCAGACCAGTCGTTGGAGAATAATGAGAGTTGAAAACAAACTCACAAAGTGCATAAAATTCATAAAAGATTCAAAAGTCCTTACGAAAAGTAAATGAGCAAATATTTATAGCCTAAGACTAAGGTAGCCAAATGGACTAATGAGATGCTGAATAGTCAGCCAAAATTAAAGCAAAAGAGGCTGGAAATTTCCAGCAACCTTCCTAGAACATTTTGGGAAGCTTCATGCATGGAAAAGTCAATTGGGCTGCTTTTAGATGAAGTCCATTCAGCTGGACATTTAATGGAAGTGTTGGTCAGCTGAATGAAGAGCCTTGGTTAAGCGTAGAGCTTTTATGAGAACTCCTTGGTGAGCTGAACAGCTTGCGTGCCTTTAAGGGAGTTTTGGGAAACTCCAATAGCCCCATGGTGTGAACAAGGAATAGGAGCAGCCAAATGTGTGTGAACTCATGAAACCAAATGGCCAAAAGATAGTCACAATTGTTCAGCAGCTGGTGGCGTCTTCCAAGGTATTTGATGAGCTGAATTGGGCTGCTTTGGAAGTTAAAATGCAACCCCAAAAGTCCCTTGTCGTTCACGAAAAGGTTGCATGGAGGAAAGTAATCAGCAGCAGCCGAATTGAATACCATCCATGCCAAATTCCTGCACCAAATTAAAACAGCCTTTAATTCCTTGTTTTAAGACAAAATAAATTGTGTTTCCTCACTGACCAATTACACGAACTTGTGCAAAGCAATTCAAAGAAGCTATATCAGCTTTAGCTCATCAACTTTGGGATGAGATATCGTCTAGAAGTGTTGGGCACATTCATACCAGCTTTACGAACCTTCCGTGCATATTTTTGCAAGCTGAACTTAGCTCCATTTCAGCTCCATGAGCTCAAATTAGCTCAAATTTAGCTCAATTCCATTTAGATATTAATATAGCTACTGGAATAACTATTTGAGTTAGTCAAATTAGTTAAATACAGCTCAATTAATAATTGTTGTTTAATTGGTCAAAAATCAGGACAAATTTAAGTATTCATGTTAATTGTGTTTTATTGCATGTTATTAAGTTGTCTTAAATCTCACAGCTTATAAATATGTTTTTGTTATTGCATGTTTTAATATGTCTTGTCCTAACCGAATTAACTATGTCTTAGCTTAATTAAAATTGTCTTGTTTTAATTATATTGTCCAAGTGATGTTTTAATTATGTTCAGCTGAATGTGAATTAATTTAAGCTGAATTCATCCATTTTGTAGGTGAGCCGAATTTGTGAGAGCCATTAAGCAAGATTCATTCACCTCAGATTCAATGAACTTGATGATATATACATGGCTCTTCAAGTGCATGTTCAGTTGACCGAATTCATCCCCCAAAATAGCATAATGCCGTTCACACTTGGATTTCACACCAATGACCATTCGGTTAGACATGTTCACACCTAAAGGACTCTTCAAGGCTAACTTTTCACACTTATTTGGCTATTCACGTTCTCATTTAATGCCGGTATCTTTTTAGCCAAGAGTTGCATTTTAATGAGCTCATTAAACTCATTGGCCGAACCTAGCTGCTGCTATGCACCATTCCAAGTTTTCCAAGTTCATTTGCTTAGTCTAGAAGCTGCCTATTGGACTTCAATCAGCTGAATTTAGCTATAGCAATTCATTATTTAATGCTGGAATTTTCCAGCTCATTCTAGCTCATTTACTTAGCCATGAAGATGACCATTCGGCTACCTAGTTGAACACTAAAAATAGTTGTTCATTTTCATTGTAAAAGAACTTTTGGCATATTGTTAATGAATTGCTGCCGAATTTGTGAGTCATTTTTCTCTCAAATTTCGTTCGAGACCCGTAAGACTTATCCAGCATCTAGTGGCGTCTACCCGAGTCTCATTTCTGAACATATCACTCCCTAAACCGAGTGTGGCGTTCAACCTTATACCTTTGGTTCATACTTACCTAAGTATCAGGTCAAGGTTCCAAATTACCATTTCGAACTCTTTTAGGTCCTATAAATTTTGGGTCAACACTCAACTTTAGTGTTGGTTCATTCTTGACCTTTTGAGCCGTTTATACCTATTCCTATCCATTCATTTCATTTTGACCAAAACCATACCATTATCGTACCTAAACCAAAAACCATTTCGTACTTAAACTTAAACCATTACGTGCCTAAACCTAAACTATCTTCGACCAAATTTAACCATTTCCTTCTAGCCTAACTAAACACATATCCCATTTCTTTCTTCCAGCCAATTTGAATTCCGTAAACCCAAACTTAGCCTATTCTCATCTAAACTTTAAAACCAAGTCTTACTTCTTCGTTCAATGATCGGGAACTAATCGACTCGGCTTAAACCACTAAACCGAGATCATATCAGCATCATAGTTGTTTGAGTTAGTTTATAAGTGTGTTATTTAATTTGGCTATTTTTTAATGCATGAGTTATAGTGTGTTTAATTTTTTTTGTGTTTGCTGTAGGAAAGTTCAAAAGGCTGGTTGATGTGATCCGACTTGATTGATTGAGTCGATTCACTTAATTGCCCAATCGTCGACGAGAAGTTGCGTTCGTGGTTGATTGGAGATAGCTTTATGGAAATGTTTGAGTGGAAGTAATTAAAATGGGTTCAAAAGATGGCTTTTAGGAATAGATAGGTTCGGTTTTAACAAAAGAAAATAATTTATAAATTGATAGATAAAATGGAATGGAAATACGAACTCAAGCGTCAAGATCGATTCAATACTATGTGAAGTATTGCCCTGGGACTTATATTTCTTAAGGTGGGATAAATGGAATATCGAAGATGGACCTTGACCCGTTACTTATGAAGAAGTAAGAACCAAAGGTATTAAAAGGTGGACGAATGCCACACCAGGATGGTGATAAGTTCAAAGAGTCGGGTTGACACCACTAGCTAGCTAAATAAGTCAAAACGAGACTCAAACGAAATAGGATAGGAGGAAACCTCACAATCAAGTTTTGATAATAAAAAATGTCTAACCTTGTTACAAAGAGAAATAAACTATTTATAGACTACATATGATAGCCGAATGGACAGAATAAACAAGCTTAAAGATTAAGTAATTCGGCTTTAAATGTGCTAAACTAATCTAGGAATGTATCCCTTAAAAGCTATGTCTAAATTCGGATGAATGAATCTTTAATGGGTAGCTTCATGGCTAAGGAAATGAACTTGGTGGCTGCTGAATGCATGGGAGGCCAATAGCCTTGTCTAGGTTCGGCCAAGGTGTGAATGGACACTCCAAAAGATGCCTTTTGGGCCGAATGGGTGCATAGGAGTTCAATGGATAACAACCGATGCATGTAGGTGAACATTCATGCACTCTCCCATTCATTGTAATGAACCGTTCATGTATCATCTTTAAAATCACTCATTCGTTGTAGATAGTCATTCATGCATCCAGACATACGTTGAATCAACATGTTCATGAATCGGCATTAATTGTGTTCCCACATTTAGCTGTACCTACAAAGACAATGAACAAATTAAATTCAAACTATATTTAGCTGATCTTAGACTAATTAACATCAAAACATATTAAATAAGCAATTTAAAAACACATAAATAAAACATAGCTAATAAATTCGGCTAGCTCAAAAGATGTGAAACAACTTAATGAACTGAATTGAGCTAAATAACTCGACCATGAGCTGTAGAAAATTAATTAAAATATAACTAATACTTGATTTATTTAAACAATAAAATTAACGAGTTGATAGAAAGCTAAATTGAGCTCGAACGAGCTGAATTGAGCTCAAATGAGCTGATCGGAGCTGAAACGAGCTAAAGGAGCTGGAATTAAGCTAAAATCAGCTTGCACTAAGACGCATGGATTCCCCAATGGATTAGCCCGAGCTTTTCCTTCGTTAACAAACTGATCCTCCTTCAAAATTTTAAGAAATAATGCTGAAACAGCTTCTTGGAATTGCTTGGGCCGCGCTCGAATCATGGGTCCTTTTGGGAGCTTATCGGGATCGAAACTAGGACTTAGAGAGCCATGGGGCATGGTCACATCACTAGTCACATATTTTAAAGCTACAATAGGGGTGTTCGTGATACGGCCACGCCTAGAGTCCTACCTAGCTCGAACAAGGAACCTTTGGAGCTGCCCCAA
Source organism: Gossypium hirsutum (assembly GCF_007990345.1). NCBI lineage: Eukaryota > Viridiplantae > Streptophyta > Magnoliopsida > Malvales > Malvaceae > Gossypium > Gossypium hirsutum. The sequence continues at coordinate 28,873,739 of NC_053439.1, read as the reverse complement.
GGTCCTATCACCCAATCACGAGCCAAGCAAGTCAAGGAGGTTGTTTTAGCTTTAGTGGATAAAATTTGGGGCGAGACTTTGGTTTGACACATCGAAGAAGCTTGGACCAACTCTATGGGCATTCCGTGCAATTTGTTGCAAGTTTAATTAAGCTCCATTTCAGCTCAATGAGCTCGAACCAGCTCAATTTTAACTCAATAATTTTTGTTTCAGCTCAATTTTATTTATGCGATTACATAGGTCCTGAAATAAATTAATGTGTTAATTTATTTAGCTTAATTTATATTCGGTATTTAATTGGTTCAAATCTGGACAAACTTTATTAAATTTATGTTTATTGCATGTTATTAAGTTGTCTTAATTATTACAGCTCATAAATAAGTTTTTGTTATTGCATGCTTTTAATTTGTCTAATTTTAATCATGTGTCTTTAATTTGTCCAGGTTATATTCTTAACTATGTTCAGCTGAATGTTGCATTAATTTAAGTTCATTCATTTTTGTGTAGGTTGGCCGAATGTGGAGGGAAGCATTTAAGCTAGATGCATGTACAACAGATTCAATGAACTTGGCGATGCATGCATGATTTTTCAAATGAATGTTCAAATGATTTCATTACTCCTAGAATCAGCATAATGTCGTTCACACATGGAGTTCACATTCATGTCTATTCGATTTCGAATGTTCACACTTCAAGACTCCTCAAAGCTGAGCTTTCACACTTCATTTGGCTGTTCACGTCCCTTTTAATTACTGATCACTTTTCAGCTAAAGTTGCAACTTAAATGAGCTTATTTATGCTCATTGGCCGAACCTAGCTTTTCCATGCACCATCCAAGTTATTCAAGGTTCATTTACCCATCTAGAAGCTGACCATTGGAGCTCACATTCAGATGAACCTTGCTAGCCCAAAATGCATGTGACTATTCGGCTAGCTTAGTTGCTGCTTATAAATAGTTGAAAATTTCATCTTGTAAAAAAACTTTTGGCATATTGTTAATGAATTGCTACCGAATTTGTGAGCCATTTTCTCTCAAATTTCGTTTGAGACCCGTAAGACTTATCTAGCTTCTAGTGGTGTCTTTCCGAGTCTTTTTTCTGAACTTATCACTCCTTAAACCTGAGTGTGGCGTTCACCTTCATACCTTTGGTTCATTCTTTCCTAAGTATCGGGTCAAGGTTTCAATTAACCATTTCAAACTCTTTTAGGTCCTATAAGTTTCGGGTCAACACTCTTCTTTAGTGTTGGTTCAATCTTGACCTTTTTGATCCATTTCATACCAAAAATCCCATACCATTTCGTACCACAAATCTCATACCATTTCTGTGACAGCCCTAATGTGACCCTAGTCGGGAAATGGTTTCGGGACCACTAAACCGAGTCATAAAAATAATTAACCGTCATAATTGATGCTCATTATATGTACATGTGCATGTGTGAAAATTTCGTGTTTGAATTTTGTTTAATTGTAGGTGAATTTTAGTAAATAGGACTTATGTGAGAAAATTTTGAAATGTGATAGGTCAAAGCATAAGGATCTATTAGTGCATGAAATAAAAAGGGGGGACTTGCATGTCAATTTCCCCCCTAATTAGTAGTGGTCGGCCATGACAAGCATGGTAGACCAAGTGTGATGGGCAAGAACATGTCATAAACATGTTGAGTTAGTGTTTCATGGGAAGTATGATAAAATAAGGAGCATGGGCATAAAATAATGAAAGGGAATATGATGAAAACAAAAAAAAAAGTGTGTGGTTGTCCCCCCCATTTTGCCGAAACTAGAAAGAAAAACAAAAAAAAAAGTGTTCATCCTTTGGTTCATCCTTGGCCAAAAATTTTAAGGAGGAAGGAAGAAGAAAGGTTGAAGAGGTTCGGCCATGCATGTAACTAGGCTAAGGTATGTTTGATGATGTTCCATGAGATGCATGCATGTTTTAGTTGTTAGCTTGAGTTCTACCTAGCCCATGGTCTAAATCTTGCTATGTGATGGAAATGACACTCGGCCATGGATGCATCATTCTTGCTTGGTGTTGATGTTGTGTTGGTGAGATACCAAGTTATTTTTGTGACCAAGTTGAGATTTGAATTTTTGGAATGAGTAAGGTTTTCGGCTATGGTAAATATAAGGGTGATGGATGTAGTGTCATGCTAAATCTAGATGAACAATGTTAGTGCTTATATCTCGATATTCATGAGTTTCTTTCTTGGTTTTACCTCAAACCCATGAAGTATTTTAATTGGTGTTGTTAGAAGTTTCGGTCATGGGATTATAAGCTTGTTAGTTTTGATGATGAAATTTATGCCTTTCAAGGGTAAATGGTGTCTTGATGCATTCGGCCATGGTAGAAAGTAGAAGTGAAATGGTAGTAAGATAACATGCAAAATTGTTAGTATTTGATTTCTAGTGTATACATGCGTATTAGCCGAGTTTTGAATTTGAAACGAAACGGTATATAACCAATACAAGTAACCATACTTGTGGGAAGTCTTAAGCATATAATTGGCCTCAACATATACATGCATACTCGGCCAAATGAGAAGATTTGTGCTGCATGCATTCGGTTAGAGGCAAGCATATTGATGCCTATATCTTGGTTAGGACAACCGGCTAAAAGGGAGTGTGGGTTAATATGTTGAGTTGATGCATGATTTCACATGTATGTGACTTTAATGTCTAATGTATAAATATGGGCTAAGTGCCTCGTGTTCCTCTTGTCGATGCTCAAATGATTAAATCAATTTATTTGTTTAATTAAGCTCAAGAGCAAAGGGGAACTAAATCCGATAAAGGGAAGGAAAAAGTGGTCGAATAGCCATCGGAATCGTTCGACAACATCCGAGGTAAGTTCTTGAGTAATAGAGCTTAAATCATGATTTGATTAGATCATGTTTTAAGCAAATCAAAATCATGCTCTTTGTGTGTGGCTATTGAGCCGAAATTGCAAGAATGATAAGTGTCTTGTGTTTGAGTTTTGCTAACGAAAATGAAATACGAATGTGCCATGATTTATTGTTAAATGTGCATGGTTATTTGAATGATGTCCGGGCTAAGTCCCGAAGGCTTTGTGCTAACTGACCATATCCGGACTAAGATCCGAAGGCATTTGTGCGAGATACTAATTCCGGGCTAAGCCCGAAGGCATTGGTGCGAGTTACTAAATCCGGGTTAAGTCCCGAAGGCATTTGTGCGAGTTACTATAACCGGGCTAAGTCCCGAAGGCATTTGTGCGAGTTACTATAACCGGGCTATGTCCCGAAGGCATTTGAACGAGTAGCTATATCCGGTTAAATTCCGAAGGTATGTGATTTGGGAATGAATGATCTTGCTGTAAAAATTTCAGTTAATACGCTTGAACATCCCAACGTTGAGGTATGTTTCGTATGTGCTTTAAATTAGTTGAGCCCTTACAAATAAGTATTCGCTCAGTTGATAAATGAGCTACCGGCCTTTGGCTAAGTTGATCTTTTGTGTATGAACATAAGGGTTGGTAATGTGAAGTAAGTATGAAATCGAAAATTTGTGCATATGAAATTATCCGTTTAGCTATATGAATGCTATACTTTTGTTGTGCTGGAATCCCTTGCTCAAAACTTACTAAGCATAAATTGCTTACTCCGTTTCTTTGATTCTCTGTTTTATAGATTTTGGCTCTTCAGCTATCGGACTCGGGATTTTGAAGTCGAAGTCGCCCACACTATCAAAGCCCCCTTTTGGTACAATTTTGGTTGAACTTCGAAATGGCATGTATAGGACTACCCTTTTTGTTGTGGGTCATGGACCCTTTGGACTTGTATAATTTTGGATAGCCATGCGAAAATGGCTTATATATGTTTGAGCATAATGTTATAATCATTTGGTATGGATATGGTTATTGAGAGGTGTGGATATGCTTAACAAGGATTGGCCATGGAATGGTTAATCACTATCATAATTTGTGCTATTTATGCTAAAAGGGCTAGTTGAATCATGGAAACTATGAAATAGGTAAAGTCTACCTTAAAGGCAGATGCTGACAGCAGCAGTGATGTAGATTTGGAAAATAACTAAAAATAGTAGGAATGGAATTAAATAGTGAATAAATTATGTAAACGAACCTTGATGAATCTATTTTCATAGGAAAGTAACGACACGATCATATGGAGAGTATGTTAAGAGATATTCAGGTTCTCGTGAGACAGGGCCATAACGGTTTCTGGATTCCCTGTTCCGACTTTGGAAATTCATTATTAATTAACCAGAGATAATTAGGAGTCATTCCATATATGTATAGATTCCTCTCTGAGTCTAGTTTCTATAGAAACCAACGGAATCAGTATTGAAGCTCTGTGCAGGGAGATATCCAAGTCGTAATGCGCAAAGGTCAGTGTAGTCGATCCCTGTAACATGGGAGGCTTTGACTAATAAACTGTACTAATTGGCCCGACCAAAAATTCTATAAAAAAATATGTAGATGGGCATATGAGTTTAGTTTCAGGGAAAAATCACGAAACTGATTTTTGAGTTGTGAAACTCAAGATATGATTTTTAAGATGACAGTGATGCAGTTAGCCAGCTTGCCTGGAAAATTTTAAAATGGATTGTGCAAAGAAGTGATTTAAGTCTGCAAACCCCGCGTGTCCGACTCCGGTGACGGACTCGGGTACGGGGTGTTACAATTTCGTACCAATTCCCAATTCCAATATGTACCAAAACCTAAACCATTTCCTAATTAAACCTAAGCCGAACGTAACCTAATCTATTCCGAATCTTTTCTAGCCTAGACCAAATCCCTATCCATCTTTGTTCGAACCTACTTGACTTCTTTGAATCCAATCATCTTTTCTTTTCCTTGAATCATTCTTTTCAAAAATACTTCTTCATTCACGATCGGGAACTAAACGACTCGGGTTGAACTACTAAACTGAGATCGTATCAGTTCGTTTTCCAAGAATAATCAAATGTTGTCACATTCAATTGGCTGTCCAGTTTTGGCATAAAAGAGTGTGTATTTGGTCACATAATTGCTTGTGCATGTTTGTAACATTTTTGGGGGATATTGGAGCACTCAAAGCTCATTATGGTGACTTTTCAAATGGACCAAGAGTGACTCTTCAAGTCTGAACGTTTCATGCACTCAAAGGTAGTTATGGTGCCAATTAAAGAGATGAATACACAAGCATTAAGGCATTTGGTTAAAGGGGAAAATGAAGGGACATCAAGTAGCCCATTTAATGGACCATTAAGCCTTCATCAAGTGAAGAGGCATGACTTTTCAGCTATGCAAGAATCAAGTGAAAGGACATGGCTCTTTGGCTACCCATTAAGAGTTATAACTAAATTTTAATAGTTGACATGAATGTTGAATTTGAATAGTCATAATAATGCCTATAAATAGTTTGTAAGAAAACCTAGTTAGACAATACACTTTGATTGATACGAGTCATAAAGGCCCAACTTAAGCTCAAGAACGTGATGGGCTCAAATTACCACAAGGCCTAATAACGAGGTCAAAGGCCAGGCAAATGCGTTCAAAACTAAATGGAACCATTCAAGAATTTATTAGCAAGGCCTTAGATGCGTATACGAAGGAAAAAGAAAATCAAGATTCACTTTCTTGTTTTCAAGAAAATTAAGAAACTGAATCTTGGTCCAATTTTTCTATTTTGAGCGATTTCAAGAATCAAGAAAATCAAGATTTCAAATCTTGGAAATCTTTGTCTAAGAAACCGAATCTTGCAGCTAAGGCGCATTGGATCTCAGTTACACGCATCAACGAACCAATTTTGGTAGAAAACAGATTACAAGCCCAAGTTTTCGAAGGCAAGGCCCAATAAAACGTTCCAAGGCCAATCAAGAAATTTAAATTAGACTTAGTTGAAAATCAGGCCAAATTTTCAAAGTGGCCCGATTTGTAAAATTTTAAATACCTAGTTTTAATTTTTAGACTTTATGAATTAATTCCTGTATAAAAAAAATTCAGCCCAAGCAGCCCATTAAAAGCCTTGGCTGAATTTCCCCTTGAAATTAGTAATTAGGTTTTTTTTAGATTTCCTAATAAGGTTAGGAAAATAATTAGGAGGCTTATATTAAGGCTTGGCCGGCCACCCTTATGAATCACCTTGATTATACATTAAAAATCAGATTTTTTTGAGTGAAAATTCTCTTTGAGTTTTTCTAAGAATTTTTTCTTGAGTTTTCTTTAGAAGTAGTTTTAACAATCTTTTTGATTGTGGGAGCCACCTTCAGCCTTCTTCTTGCCGTGTGCTTACATCGGAGGGGAGATTAGAGCCGTTTGAAGGGAGTTGTGAAATCTTTTTTCGATTTCAAGGCTTCTTAGGACTTTTCCTTATCTTTATCGCTATTTATTTTTCTTTAGATTTTTCTGCTTGTGTCGATTCATTGATTAACTTGTTTTATTCGTTCTTGTTGCGTTTCCAGCCCTTTTCAATCTTCAAGCAGCTAATCGTCACCCTTCTTGGCAGCAAGAAAATGTTTTCTATTCATAATTTGCAATTGATCTTGCCGTCCTGATACGAGTCACAAAGGCCTTAGATGCGTACACGAAAGAAAGAGAAAATCAAGAAACCGAATCTTGACCCAATTTTGCTGTTTGGAGCGATTTCAAGAATCAAGAAAATCAAGATTTCAAATCTTGGAAATCTTGGTCCAAGAAACCGAATCTTGCAGCCAAAGTGCATTGGATCTCCGTTATAAGCATCAACGAGCCAATTTCGGTAAGAGATGGACTACAAGCCCAAGTTCTTGAAGGCAATGCCCAATAAGATGATTTCAAGCCCAACCAAGAAGTCAAACCATACTTAGTTGAAAATCAGGCCAAATTGTTAAAGTAGCCCAATTTGTAAAAATTTTAATTGTTTAATTTAATTTTTAGACTTTAGGAATATTATATGTAAAAATTCGGCCCAAGCAGCCCATTAAAATGACTTGGCCGAATTTCCCTCTTAAATTTGTTAGTTAGGTTTTTTTTAAGTTTTCCTAATGAGATTAGGAAATAGTTATAAGGCCTATTTATAGGCATGGCCGGCCACCCTTGAAACACATTACAATTACATTGAAAATTTTAGATTTACTTTGAGTGAAAATTCTCTTTGAGTCTTCAAGAATTTTCTCTTGAGTGTTCTTTAGATGTAGTTTTAACAATCTTTTTTATTGTGGGAGCCATCTTCAGCCTTCTTCTTGCCATTGTTCTTCATTGGAGGGGAGATTAGAGCCGTTTGAAGGGATTTGTGAAATCTTTATCGATTTCAAGGTTTCTTAGGACTTTATCTTTGTTTCTTGTTGTCATTCTTTCTTTTAAATTCTGCTTGTGTCGTTTTCTTTATCTAACTTATTTCAATTCTTTTATTGTGTTTCTAGCCAACTTCAACCTTAAAGAAATCGATCAGCACTTTCTTTGCAGCAAGAAAATGTTATTCAATCATCCTTTTCCATTGATCTTGCCGTCCAAACAACCTATCCTCATTCTATTTCAATTTTTGGGTTGTTGTGATCTGTTGCGTTTTAATTTTCTGTTTCGTGTTCAATTGATAGATTCGGTAGGTTGGAGTCTTTTTTGGGGTTCAATTACGTGTTCTTGATTCTCAAGAATTTTTATTCATACTTATTTCGAGTCTCAATTTGATTCTTTGCTGATTTGGGGATTTTATTTCAGATCTGGAAATTCAAAGATCTAATCTTTTATTTTTTTCTGTTTCGTTTCAGATCTGATTGTTTCAAACTTTCGTAGGAGTTTTGTAATAGCCCAAAATTGACCCTAGTCGGGAAGTGGTTTCGGGACCACAAAACCGAGTCATAAAAATAATTAATTTCCATATTCTATGCTTATTATGTGTGTACATGAGTATGTGGAAGTTTCATTCTCCAATTTTGCCAATTGCATGAGAAATTATTAAATAGGGATCGATATGAGACATGGTGAAAATATGATAGGCTAATTTAAAATGGTCTATTAATACATGTTGTGAAAATGATGGGTTTGCATGTCAAATTACCCAAAATTTGAGCTAGTGGTTGGCCATGCTATGGGTGGAAACATGTTGGGAACATGTTGGCCTAGTGAGGTATGTAGGAAAAAAATAAAATAAGGAGTATGGGTAATAAAGAAAGGAAAAACAAAAAAATGAGTGGTTGTTTCCCCCCCATTGCCGTGAGCTAAAGAAAGGAAAAGAAAAACTTGTTCATCCTTTTTCACCCTCTTTTGACCGAAAATTCTAAGGGAGGAGGAAGGAGTTCTTGCTTCATGTTTGGTTTGGAAGAGAATTAGGAGGAAGTTTGGCCATGCATGTAACTAGATTGAGGTATGTTTGATATTATTCTTTGAGATTCATGTATATTTTAAGTTGTAAGTTTGAAATCTACCTAGCCATGGTTCAAACTTTGTTAAATGATGGAGATGATATTCGGCCATGCATGTTACATTCTTGGTTGGTATTTTGATGTTTGATGTTGTGGTGATGAGGCATGAAGATGAGTTAAGATTCGGCCTAGGTGGAGTTGTGTTAATGCCATTGCATGCTAAATATGAAGCTTGTTAATGATGCATGTGATGGTGGATTGATGATTCTTGAATCTCTTTTTTTTTAGCATTTTTGAGTGAGCACATATGTGCATTGGTTGCTAGATGGGGAAGAATCGGTTAGCAAGTTGTGTGCTAAGGCCGAATATAATTTTTGTAGGTTAATGAGTAATGCATGTGCTAAATTGATGGAAAGGGAGAGGATGCTTTACTAGTGTATAAATGATATAAAGATTTTAGAAATTATTTTTGGTTAGGTGTATGTATGATTAGGTATATTCGGCCATATGAGTAAATATATAGATGATGTTAAATTTGATTATGTATAATGGGCCATATAGGGTACACATTGTGATATTAACTTTGATTCTCTATAATTGATCAAGTGGGTGATTAGTAAGGGTGATTGCCGAATATACTAACATACATATGCATGTGTAATTGGATTGTAAATATTTAGCAAGGCGGTTAAACTAGTTGATTTATTGATTAAGCTCAAGGAGTTAAAGGAGGAGAATCGAGCAAAGGCAAAGAAAAGATCATCGAGTAGCCGAGTTGGAACCATCTTACCCAACACAAGTAAGTCATTAAGCATATCTTTGGTATTGATTTAAAGGATCGTAATACCTATACCATTGTGTTTAATGAGATGAAATGTATACAAATGTATATGTAAGTAGAGATGAAATTTGTCGAATGTAAAAAGGTAAGTGTGCGAACTTGAAATGCATGGCACTAAGTGTAAGAGTTTAAAGTACATGGCACTAAGTGTGCGCGGTTGATTATTAAGCACTATGTGTGCGAACCCAATATATATTTTCTATAAATTATTTACATTAAGGGTGCGACTTTACCGAGTCGATTTTGGACAGCGAAAAGGTAAGTGTGCGAACTTGAAATGCATGGCACTAAGTGTGTGAGTTTAAAGTACATGGCACTAAGTGTGCGCGGTTGATTATTAAGCACTATGTGTGCGAACCCAATATATATTTTCTATAAATTATTTACATTAAGGGTGCGACTTTACCGAGTCGATTTTGGACAGCGGAAAAGGTAAGTGTGCGAACTTGAAATGCATGGCACTAAGTGTGTGAGTTTAAAGTACATGGCACTAAGTGTGCGCGGTTGATTATTAAGCACTATGTGTGCGAACCCAATATATATTTTCTATAAATTATTTACATGAAGGGTGCGACTTTACCGAGTCAATTTTGGACAGCGGAAAAGGTAAGTACCTTGAGTTCATGGCTAATAGGCGCTATGTTTATATTTGGAGTTGAGCTTGGTAAGTTTTGAACCTATGTGACGATTATAGTTGAAGTCACGTACATAAGGTTCATTGTGGAATAGGTGAAAGTTCGTTTAATTGTATGATTATAACGAAAATAAAATGATGTATGAAAGGCCAATGTAGGACTTGGTATGAGATTGAACCATAGGGTTTAAGGAACTATGGTATAGTTTGGTATGGATGGAGTACTTAACCTCATTTCATTGTTTCCTGTTGTGATAATTTTATTAATGGATGGTTGTGGAATGCTTATGGCTTACTGAGTTATATACTCATTCGGTGTTTGCTTGTCACCTATTCTAGGTTTCTTGGACTCGTCTCTTTTTGCGTGATCGTGCCGTCGTCGAAGTCATCACACCGGCTAGCAACCTTTGGTATTTTCTTCTTAGTTGGTCTAAGAGAACATTTCGGCATGTATAGGCTATTATGTTGTGTTTGAACTTTGGTATGTAAACTTTTAGCCATGCGAAAATGGCATAAATGTTCGGTTGGGTTTGGTTTCATAACGTTAGGTCGTAAATCTTGATAATTCGACCTTTTTATGCCATATGTCATGGTTGATTATTTTGGTGTTAAAATTCATGATATGGCAATAGTGTAGTAGGGGGATGTTTGACAATGATTAGCCTTTGGCATGGCTAGTCATGATCATAATTTGTGATATGTATGACGAATTACTAGTTAGATCAAGGAGAAATCACGAAATGGACATAGTTGCTTCAGTAACAGATGCTGGCAGCAGCAGTGACGTGGGATTGAAAAATTACAAAAATTGGTAGGAATGGAATTAATTGATGAATAAATTATGTATTCGAAGCTCGATGAGTCTATTTTCATATAGAAGCAACGAAAAGATCATATGGACAGTATGTTAAGAGATATTCAGGTTCTCGTGATACAGGGCCAGAACGGTTTCTGGATTCCCTGTTCCAAATTTGGAAATTCATTATAAATTAACCAGAGACAATTACGAGTCATACCATATATGGATAGATTCCTCTCTGAGTCTAGTTTCTATAGAAACAAACGGCATCAGTATTGAAGGTCTGTGCAGGGAGATATCTAGGTCGTAATGCGCAAAGGTCAGTGTAGTCGATCCCTGTAACATGGGAGAGTTTGACTAATAAACTGTACTAATTGGCCTGACCAAAAATTCTAGAAAAAAATATGTATATGGGCATATGAGTCTAGTTTCAGGGAAAAATCACGAAACTGATTTTTGAGTTGTGAAACTCAAGATATGATTTTTAAAGCGACTAGTACGCAGATTGGCAGTGTCTGAGAAATATTTTTATAAAGGGTTTAAAGTCTGTTAACACCTCGTGTTCGACTCCGGTGTCGGTCTTGGGTTCGGGGTGTTATATTTGATTGGTATCAGAGCTATGGTTTAGTCGGTTCTAGGACTACCATAGCACGTATGAGTCTAGCTATACATGCCGAATGTTAATGTTTAACTGTGTGATGACTTCTGACGGTTAAAATTTATGTTTTGATTAGTAAATGGATCCCGGTGTAGAGAGAACCTTGGCGGATGACATTGAAAGTGTAGCGGCTGCTCCTGCACAAGGGACACCGCCTGTTGAACCTCAGTCATCTGCGAATAATCAAGGTGAGGGGGCTAAACAAGCCTTCTTTACCATGATGAATGAGTGGGTCGCGCAGTATGCCCGAACCAATCCGGCTGTCCAACAATTCCCGAATTTGAATAATCCACCCCAGGAGCCAGTAATGCCATCAGTTACTGATCCTGTGAGGCTGAGTAAGCCACCTGTAGACTTGATTAGGAAGCGCGGGGCTGAGGAGTTCAGGGCCATAGTTACTGATGATGCTGAAAGGGCCGAGTTCTGGCTTGATAACACCATTCGGGTGTTTGATGAACTGTCATGCACACCCGATGAATGTCTAAAGTGTGCTATATCCTTGTTGCAGGACTCAGCCTACTATTGGTGGAGGACCCTGATTTCCATAGTCCCAAACGAACGAGTAACTTGGGACTTCTTTCAGACGGAATTTCGAAAGAAATATATTAGTCAACGGTTCATTGATCAAAAGCGTAAGGAATTCTTGGAACTCAAACAAGGCCGTATGACAGTATCTGAGTACGAACATGAATTCGTAAGACTCAGTAGGTATGCCCGGGAGTGTGTAGCTGATGAGGTTGCTATGTGCAAAAGATTCGAAGAAGGATTGAATGAAGATTTAAAGCTACTAATGGGTATTTTGGAAATAAAAGAATTCGTAACACTAGTCGAACGAGCCTGCAAGGCGGAAGAACTTGGAAAGGAGAAGAAGAAGGCTGAATTTGAAGCTAGAGACTATCGTAAAAGATCGACGGGTAAAGCTCCGTTCTCAGCCGTAAAGAAGTTCAGGGAGGACACTAATAAGTCGAGGATGACTGCGGGAATTTCCATCAGAGCAAGACCATCGACGGACTCCCGAGCTACTTCGGTAGCTAGTGTGGGCAATAATCGTCTAGAGAAACCTGAATGTCCCCAATGTGGAAGACGACACATAGGTGAATGTTGGGGTAAGTCTATTAACAGGGCCTGTTACGGATGCGGTTCGAAGGACCACTTCATTAGAGATTGCACGGAGCTTGATGAGAAGAATAAGATTCAAGGTGCAAGACCTAGTGGAGTGACAACTAGAGGTAGACCACCGAGAATTTTAGGAGGTAGGGGTGGTAGTCAGAGAGGGACCTCTGATACGGCTGTTCGAGCCGAGAACCGTACTCTTGCTAGAGCATATGCCATTCGCGCACGAGAGGAGGCATCCTCCCCTGACGTCATCACTGGTACCTTCACTCTCTTTGATACTAATGTGATTGCATTGATTGACCCTGGCTCTACTCATTCATATGTATGTGAAACCTTAGCATCCAGTAAGACTCTACCTGTTGAGTCTACTGAGTTCGTAATTCGGGTGTCAAACCCCTTGGGTCGTTACGTGCTTGTCGACAAAGCGTGTAAGAAATGTCCCCTAGAAATTTGAGGTTCCTGTTTTCCGGCTGATATGACCCTGGTCAAGGATGCCCTTGATTTCAGCTTGAATTCAGCTCCTCAAGCTCCATTTAGCTTGGTTCAGCTCACCGAATTTTATTTTAGCTCACATGAGCTTAATTCAGCTCGTTTGAGCTTGGTTTAAATTCAATTCAGCTCATTATTAGCTCTTTAGCTAAATTAACTTTATTTGCTGGAGTTTTAGACCATTTAAATAAACATGTAAATAAGTTTCATTACAGCTTTTAAATATGTCTTAATTTATTACAAGTGTTTAATATGTCTTGATTTGGCTGAATTAAAGGTGTCTAGATGTCATTTAATTTGTCTAAATTATTACATGTTTTAAATTTGTCCAGCCGAATTTATGTGCTATGATTTGTTAATATTTAAGTTGTCTCAATGTTATTTAGGATGTTCACATTATACTTTAATTTGGTTCAGCTGAATTTGCTTGAAATTAATTAAGTTCATGTGTGTTTTTAGGTACAGCCGAATGTGGAGATTCATTCAAGCTAGGTGCATGAACGTCTACTTACAATGCATGATGTGGGAACACAATTAAAGATGATTCATGAATGGGCTGGTTCAATGAACGTAAGGATGATGCATGAATGATTTAATACAATGAATGGAAGAATGCATGAATATTCACTTACATGCATCGGTTGCTGTCCATTGATCTCCTAAGTACCTATTCGGCCAAAAGGCATCTCTTGGAGTGTCCATTCACACCTTGGCCGAACCTAGACATGTCCATTTCTCTCCCATACATTCACCAAGCCTTCAAGTTCATTTCCTTAGCCATGAAGCTGCCCATTGAAGTACCATTCGGCCGAACATGGACAAGGACACCATTGGTCATTTTTCTAGAAGGTTCATGTCTTAATTTAGGTTCATTACTTAATCCTTAAGTTCATGAATGGACTATTCGGTTAGCATAAGAAACTAGTATAAATAGTTTGTTGATTTCATTTGTAAGGGACTTTTGACTTTTGATCATTTGAATGAACTTTGTTCAAAGAGTGAGTTTTCTCCTCTCTAAATTCGTACGAGTTTCGATCTGACTTATCTAGCGTGCTAGTGGCGTCTATCGTTCTCCTTTGAACTTATCACCATCCTGGTGTGGCGTTCATCCACCTTTTTATACCTTTGGTTCCTACCTCTCTATAGGTAACGGGTCAAGGTCCATCTTCGACTTCCATTAAACCCACCTTAAGCAATATAAGTCCCGGGGCAATACTTTACATAGTATTGATTCGTTCTTAATACTTAAGTTCATTTTTTTCATCTCCATCCTATTTATTAAATATAAACTTTATTTCTTTTCTTATTAAACCGAACCTACAAAATATCTGAATTTAGCCTATCTTTTGAACCCTTTTAAAAGTCTTCCGCTTAAACTGAAAACAAACTTCATCTTAAAACAATTTCGAACGAACTTCTCGTCGACGATCGGGCAACTTAAGTGAACTCGACTCAATCAACCGAGCCGGATCACATCACCGGCGGACTTGATGCTTTTGCCGTTTGATGAATTTGATGTTATTCTTGGTTTGGATTGGTTGACCGCGCATGATGCGGTTGTGAATTGCAAAAGCAAGACTATTGATTTGAGGTGCGCAAATAACGAAGTAATCCGAGTTGAGTCTACGGACTTGGAGGGGATGCCAGCTGTAATATCAGCAATGTTGGCCCAGAAATATGTAAGAAAAGGGTGCGAAGCATACCTTGCGTATGTACTTGATGACAAAGAATTAGAAAAGAAACTCGAATCTGTGCCGGTGGTTTGTGAATACCCGGATGTTTTTCCTGAAGAATTACCGGGTTTACCACCTGTTCGGGAGGTAGAGTTTGGTATTGAGCTTGTACCTGGGACTATGCCGATTTTGATAGCTCCGTATCGTATGGCACCAACTGAGTTAAAAGAGTTGAAAGCTCAGTTGCAAGAATTGACGGATAGAGGTTTTGCTCGACCAAGTTTCTCACCTTGGGGTGCACTAGTATTGTTCGTGAAAAAGAAGGACGGAACCATGAGGTTGTGCATTGACTATCGTCAACTGAATAAAGTGACGATAAAGAACAAATATCTGTTGCCGCGCATCGATGATTTGTTCGACCAACTGAAGGGAGCCTCAGTGTTCTCAAAAATAGATTTGAGATCGGGCTATTATCAGTTGCGAATTTGAGATTCGGACATACCCAAAACTGCCTTCAGGACGAGATATGGTCACTACGAGTTCTTAGTGATGCCATTTGGGCTCACTAATGCCCCTGCGGTATTTATGGATTTGATGAATCGGATCTTCAGACCATATTTGGATCGGTTCATAGTTGTGTTCATTGATGACATCTTGGTCTATTCAAGAGATGAGACCGAACATGCTGAACACCTGAGATTGGTGTTGAAAATTTTGCGGGATAAGCAGTTATATGCTAAGTTCAGTAAGTGTGAGTTCTGGTTAAGAGAGGTTAGCTTCTTGGGTCATGTGGTATCCGCATCGGGTATTCGAGCTGACCCGAGCAAAATTTCAGCCATACTTAACTGGAAGCCTCCAAGAAATATTACCGAAGTTCGGAGCTTCCTGGGACTCGCCGGTTATTACCGACGATTTGTCAAAGGTTTCTCGATGATAGCCACACCAATGACGAAGCTACTTCAAAAGGATGTTAAGTTCGAATGGATGGAGAAATGTCAGAAAAGTTTTGATCAACTAAAAACTTATTTGACTGAAGCTCCAATTTTAGTGCAACCCGAATCAGGCAAAGAGTTTGTCATTTATAGTGACGCATCCCTACTTGGGTTGGGTTGCGTATTGATGCAAGAAGGTCGAGTTGTGGCCTATGCGTCGAGACAATTAAAGCCACATGAGAAAAATTATCCGACCCATGATCTTGAACTAGCTGCCATCGTATTTGCTTTAAAAATATGGCGACATTACTTATTTGGTGAAAAGTGCCATGTATTTTCGGATCACAAAAGTCTCAAATATTTGATGACTCAAAGAGACTTAAATCTGCGACAAAGACGTTGGCTTGAGTTGTTGAAAGATTACGAGCTTGTCATTGATTACCACCGGGAAAGGCTAATGTGGTTGCGGACGCCTTAAGCCGGAAGTCATTGGTTGCTTTACGAGCAATGAATGTGCATTTGTTTGTTCTAACTGACAATGTGTTAGTTGCTGAATTAAAAGCCAAACCATTATTGATTCATCAAATTCGTGAAGCCCAGAAAGTTGATGATGATTGTTTGAGGTTCAGAAGTCGTTTGTGTGTTCCAAGGAGTTCGGAACTCATTTCGATGATTCTGAACGAAGCCTATTGTAGCCGAATGTCAAGTCACCCGGGGAGTACGAAAATGTACAACGATTTGAAATGTTGGTTTTGGTGGCATGGTATGAAACGGGACATCTCCGACTTTGTTTCGAGATGTTTAATATGTCAACAAGTGAAAGCGGAACATCAAGTGCCTTCAGAATTACTTCAGCCGATCATGATACCCGAGTGGAAATGGGATCGAGTCACAATGGACTTTGTGTCCGGACTACCATTGTCAACAAGTAAGAAGGATGCGATTTGGGTTGTTGTTGATAGACTGACTAAGTCGGCTCACTTTATCCCCGTGCGTACGGATTTTTCATTGGATAAATTAGCCGAATTGTATGTTTCTCAGATTGTGAGATTACACGGGGTACCTATTTCTATCGTGTCGGATAGAGATCCGAGATTCACCTCACGATTTTGGAAGAAATTGCAAGAAGCTTTGGGTACCAAGCTGCATTTTTAGCACCGCTTTTCATCCCCAAACCGATGGTCAATCCGAGCGGATAATTCAGATACTCGAGGATATGCTGAGATGCTGCATCCTTGAGTTTAGTGGTTCATGGGAACGGTATTTACCTTTGATTGAATTCGCTTACAACAATAGTTTTCAATCAAGTATTAAAATGGCACCTTACGAGGCTTTGTACGGTCGTAAATGACGTACACCATTGTTTTGGACTGAGCTCGGTGAAAGTAAAATTTTCGGAGTTGATTTGATTAAAGATGCCGAACAGAAAGTAAAGGTAATCCGTGAAAGTCTGAAGGTAGCCACAGATCGTCAGAAATCGTATGCGGATTTGAAACGAAAGGACATTGAATATCAGGTGGGAGATAAAGTGTTCCTTAAAGTTTCGCCTTGGAAAAAGGTACTCAGGTTTGGCCGTAAGGGCAAGTTGAGCCCGAGATTCATTGGGCCGTACGAAATCTCTGAACGAGTTGGTCCGGTTGCGTATAGATTGATTTTGCCCCCTGAGCTTGAAAAGATTCACGACGTCTTTCATGTTTCGATGCTTCGACGCTATCGATCTGATCCATCGTACATAATTAGCCCATCAGAGGTTGAAATTCAAGCCGATATGAGTTATGAAGAAGAACCGATGCGTATCCTAGCTCGTGAAGTGAAGGAGTTGCGAAACAAAAGGGTTCCGTTAGTGAAGGTGTTATGGCTCAAACATGGGATCGAGGAAGCTACTTGGGAAACCGAGAGCTCGATGAAAGAACGATACCCAAACCTATTTACCGGTAAGATTTTCGGGGACGAAAATTTCTTAAGTGGGGGAGAGTTGTAACAGCCCAAAATTGACCCTAGTCGGGAAGTGGTTTCGGGACCACAAAACCGAGTCATAAAAATAATTAATTTCCATATTCTATGCTTATTATGTGTGTACATGAGTATGTGGAAGTTTCATTCTCCAATTTTGCCAATTGCATGAGAAATTATTAAATAGGGATCGATATGAGACATGGTGAAAATATGATAGGCTAATTTAAAATGGTCTATTAATGCATGTTGTGAAAATGATGGGTTTGCATGTCAAATTACCCAAAATTTGAGCTAGTGGTTGGCCATGCTATGGGTGGAAACATGTTGGGAACATGTTGGCCTAGTGAGGTATGTAGGAAAAAAATAAAATAAGGAGTATGGGTAATAAAGAAAGGAAAAACAAAAAAATGAGTGGTTGTTTCCCCCCCCCCATTGTCGTGAGCTAAAGAAAGGAAAAGAAAAACTTGTTCATCCTTTTTCACCCTCTTTTGACCGAAAATTCTAAGGGAGGAGGAAGGAGTTCTTGCTTCATGTTTGGTTTGGAAGAGAATTAGGAGGAAGTTTGGCCATGCATGTAACTAGATTGAGGTATGTTTGATATTATTCTTTGAGATTCATGTATATTTTAAGTTGTAAGTTTGAAATCTACCTAGCCATGGTTCAAACTTTGTTAAATGATGGAGATGATATTCGGCCATGCATGTTACATTCTTGGTTGGTATTTTGATGTTTGATGTTGTGGTGATGAGGCATGAAGATGAGTTAAGATTCGGCCTAGGTGGAGTTGTGTTAATGCCATTGCATGCTAAATATGAAGCTTGTTAATGATGCATGTGATGGTGGATTGATGATTCTTGAATCTCTTTTTTTTTAGCATTTTTGAGTGAGCACATATGTGCATTGGTTGCTAGATGGGGAAGAATCAGTTAGCAAGTTGTGTGCTAAGGCCGAATATAATTTTTGTAGGTTAATGAGTAATGCATGTGCTAAATTGATGGAAAGGGAGAGGATGCTTTACTAGTGTATAAATGATATAAAGATTTTAGAAATTATTTTTGCTTAGGTGTATGTATGATTAGGTATATTCGGCCATATGAGTAAATATATAGATGATGTTAAATTTGATTATGTATAATGGGCCATATAGGGTACACATTGTGATATTAACTTTGATTCTCTATAATTGATCAAGTGGGTGATTAGTAAGGGTGATTGCCGAATATACTAACATACATATGCATGTGTGATTGGATTGTAAATATTTAGCAAGGCGGTTAAACTAGTTGATTTATTGATTAAGCTCAAGGAGTTAAAGGAGGAGAATCGAGCAAAGGCAAAGAAAAGATCATCGAGTAGCCGAGTTGGAACCATCTTACCCAACACAAGTAAGTCATTAAGCATATCTTTGGTATTGATTTAAAGGATCGTAATACCTATACCATTGTGTTTAATGAGATGAAATGTATACAAATGTATATGTAAGTAGAGATGAAATTTGTCGAATGTAAAAAGGTAAGTGTGCGAACTTGAAATGCATGGCACTAAGTGTGTGAGTTTAAAGTACATGGCACTAAGTGTGCGCGGTTGATTATTAAGCACTATGTGTGCGAACCCAATATATATTTTCTATAAATTATTTACATTAAGGGTGCGACTTTACCGAGTCGATTTTGGACAGCGGAAAAGGTAAGTGTGCGAACTTGAAATGCATGGCACTAAGTGTGTGAGTTTAAAGTACATGGCACTAAGTGTGCGCGGTTGATTATTAAGCACTATGTGTGCGAACCCAATATATATTTTCTATAAATTATTTACATTAAGGGTGCGACTTTACCGAGTCGATTTTGGACAGCGGAAAAGGTAAGTGTGCGAACTTGAAATGCATGGCACTAAGTGTGTGAGTTTAAAGTACATGGCACTAAGTGTGCGCGGTTGATTATTAAGCACTATGTGTGCGAACCCAATATATATTTTCTATAAATTATTTACATGAAGGGTGCGACTTTACCGAGTCAATTTTGGACAGCGGAAAAGGTAAGTACCTTGAGTTCATGGCTAATAGGCGCTATGTTTATATTTGGAGTTGAGCTTGGTAAGTTTTGAACCTATGTGACGATTATAGTTGAAGTCACGTACATAAGGTTCATTGTGGAATAGGTGAAAGTTCGTTTAATTGTATGATTATAACGAAAATAAAATGATGTATGAAAGGCCAATGTAGGACTTGGTATGAGATTGAACCATAGGGTTTAAGGAACTATGGTATAGTTTGGTATGGATGGAGTACTTAACCTCATTTCATTGTTTCCTGTTGTGATAATTTTATTAATGGATGGTTGTGGAATGCTTATGGCTTACTGAGTTATATACTCATTCGGTGTTTGCTTGTCACCTATTCTAGGTTTCTTGGACTCGTCTCTTTTTGCGTGATCGTGCCGTCGTCGAAGTCATCACACCGGCTAGCAACCTTTGGTATTTTCTTCTTAGTTGGTCTAAGAGAACATTTCGGCATGTATAGGCTATTATGTTGTGTTTGAACTTTGGTATGTAAACTTTTAGCCATGCGAAAATGGCATAAATGTTCGGTTGGGTTTGGTTTCATAACGTTAGGTCGTAAATCTTGATAATTCGACCTTTTTATGCCATATGTCATGGTTGATTATTTTGGTGTTAAAATTCATGATATGGCAATAGTGTAGTAGGGGATGTTTGACAATGATTAGCCTTTGGCATGGCTAGTCATGATCATAATTTTTGATATGTATGACGAATTACTAGTTAGATCAAGGAGAAATCACGAAATGGACATAGTTGCTTCAGTAACAGATGCTGGCAGCAGCAGTGACGTGGGATTGAAAAATTACAAAAATTGGTAGGAATGTAATTAATTGATGAATAAATTATGTATTCGAAGCTCGATGAGTCTATTTTCATATAGAAGCAACGAAAAGATCATATGGACATTATGTTAAGAGATATTCAGGTTCTCGTGATACAGGGCCAGAACGGTTTCTGGATTCCCTGTTCCGAATTTGGAAATTCATTATAAATTAACCAGAGACAATTAGGAGTCATACCATATATGGATAGATTTCTCTCTGAGTCTAGTTTCTATAGAAACAAACGGCATCAGTATTGAAGCTCTGTGCAGGGAGATATCCAGGTCGTAATGCGCAAAGGTCAGTGTAGTCGATCCCTGTAACATGGGAGAGTTTGACTAATAAACTGTACTAATTGGCCTGACCAAAAATTCTAGAAAAAAATATGTATATGGGCATATGAGTCTAGTTTCAGGGAAAAATCACGAAACTGATTTTCGAGTTGTGAAACTCAAGATATGATTTTTAAAGCGACTAGTACGCAGATTGGCAGTGTCTGAGAAATATTTTTATAAAGGGTTTAAAGTCTGTTAACACCTCGTGTTCGACTCCGGTGTCGGTCTCGGGTTCGGGGTGTTACAAGTTTCCCATGATTTGACAACTCGATCTTGGTCCACGTGCAACCCTCTATCATGTCGAATCAGATTTTGGGCGATTTGGGTGTTCTTAGTTGATTTCTAAACTGATCTCTATTTTTTAAACTACAAACAGCAGTTTTACCTAGAAAAGTTTTTTGAAAAAAATTCATTTGATTGGATAAACATTGTCCGATTGATCTGAAATTTTACATACATATTTTTGGCACTGTGATTGAATATAAAAAAAATATTTCCCATAGAAAATTCAGTTGAAAAAGACAAAAAAAATTGAAAAAGACGAAATCCAATAAAAATTTAAAAAAAGATTCAGCAGGTTGAGTTTGGTGCCCAAACTTTCCAGAACAAAAATTAAATATTTAAGGACATTCCAGATTTAATTTTGTGATTTTTTGAGATCGGGAACACCTCGAACGAAGTTGTCAAGTTACTCCGCAGTTTTTTGAGTTTTTCGATTTCAGCAATTTTTATTGATTCTTAGCTATAGGTTTTCATTTGTTTTCCTTTATTCTTCCTTTACACTATCTAACACCTTCTTGTTTCTTGTGTTAGTAGGATTTTAAGGTGTGCACAATTCTTCCTCGGTGCAACACAAATTAATTGGTGTCTCGTCAGTTTTTGGCATCTTAGTGCAAATTAGGACTCTTTGGTAGTTTCTGTTCATACACTTTCTAATTGGTTGATATAGAATCTACTAAAGAACTCACAAGACTGAATTCTACCACATGGAGAATTTGATTTTTCTTTTTGAGTGACTAAGAGTGAGGTTTCCTAATTTTTCTTTTGAGTGTTGAGTATTTGTTTTACAGGTACTTCAAAAAAAAAGAGAAAAAAAAATAAGATGATAGTCTGCCGCACCCTTAACATCCAAATGGGAGACGATTATGATAACCAAAGGACCAATATTTTCCATTCTAGGTGTTTTATAAAAGGTAACTTATGTTCACTTATTATTGATAGTGGGAGTTGTTCGAATGTAGTTAGCAGCTATTTGGTGGATTCCTTAAAGTTACCTTGTATCGAGCACCCTAAGCTGTATCACCTTCAGTGGCTTAATGAATGCTCAGAAGTTAAAGTTACAAAACAGTCCTTGATCACTTTTAAGCTTAGGAATTACGAGGATGAGGTATGGTGTGATGTGGTCCCAATGCATGCGGCACACTTGCTCCTTGGACGACCTTGGCAATTTGATCGTGATGTTACACACCAAGGCAAGCTTAATAGATACTCTCTTATGTTTAAAGGCCGAAAATTCACTCTTGCTCCTTTAAATCCCAGTGATGTATATAAAGATCAATTAAAAATGATGAAATTTTGTGAGGGGGTGAGGGAGAAAGGACAAATAAAAAAGACAGAGAGAAAAGAGGCTAGTAGTGAAAAAAGTCAAAATTTAAATGGCCCAAAAGTAAGTGAATCCGCAAGTGGTAAAAATAGAGTGAAAATTTTAATTGCAACAAAAAAAGATGTGTGGAGAGACCTATTCAATTAACAGCCTTGTATCCTTGTGAGGTTTAGGCAAAATTATTTATCTCTATCTAACATTAATGAAAATTTGCCTAGTGTGTTTCAATATTGTTCGCAGGATTATGAGGATGTTTTTAGTGAGGCCCCTAAAGGTTTACCACCTTTGTGTGGGATAGAACACTTCCATTGGCCACATATGAAAGATAACTTCCAACTTCAATACCTTTCCGATGAAAGACGCTTTCATACGATCAACATAGGCAAAGATGAAATCACACTACATGAGCCCGAAGGTAAGCGAGGTAAGGAAATTTTATCAACCGAGTCCCGTGCATATTTGAAAATTATTGATAAAACTTTTGGTGACTTAATTCTTAAAAGATCCCCTCATTTTGATCCGATTAATTGTTATTCTTCGATTGTGGTTGATAAAGTCATTACGAAAAGAAGCGTGAGTTGTTTTTCTCTTGATTTGCCTTGTGTAAAATCCACGAATTTGTGCAAATCTATTTTGGTGAATCATGTAACGAAATTTGCCAAATTTTCTTTCAATTTATATTCGTGCCTTAAACAGTTTAGGTGGTTGTACATGAAGTTTGAGTTCCATTTGACAAAGGTTAACTCAACAACAGAGCTTCGACTACACTATGCCCCCGATGAGCGAAGGTTTGTATTAAATGGAAAAGGTAAAATCGACCCTTCTTCTTCTGCTTATGAAGGTAAGATGCTTGAAACTTTTGAAACACTTTTGTACTCCTCGGATAGTGACAAAGATCGTGTTGACGATTTAATTTTTGTAAAACACTTAGATCGAAACGTGCTTGACTGTCCTATTTTATTTAGTGATGATCTATCTGTTTTGATGGTTGATAAAAAGATTCTTGTTTTTGATAATGCATGTGTGAGTGAATCTATAGACCGTCGATTACTGCATGGTATGATTGTGCAATTTTGTGAACCGTGTGAACCTTTTCAAATACCTACTTGTGATGATTACGTTTACCATTTGATTTATTACTCGCGATTTATTCATAGTTTGTGGAAACAATTTGAGATGATTGAATGCCTTAAAACATGTCCATCTCTGTTTCGAATATTTGACGAGGCATTGGCGAGTAAATTAGCTTGTTTGCATGGTAATCTAAATCTGTCCATTCGCATGCGTTATACTTGTTTTGTTATGCTTATGTTTGGACTACAAGTTCTACTTTCAATGTTGCTGACTTATCTCCATTTGATTTTTCAGATTCGAGGGCGAATCTTTTTGAAGAATGGGGAATGATACGAGTCACAAAGGCCTTAGATGCGTACACGAACGAAAGAGAAAATCAAGATTCACTTTCTTGTTTTCAAGAAAATCAAGAAACTGAATCTTGGCCCAATTTTGCTGTTTGGAGCGATTTCAAGAATCAAGAAAATCAAGATTTTAAATCTTGGAAATCTTGGTCAAAGAAACCGAATCTTGCAGCCGAAGAGCATTGGATCTCCGTTACGAGCATCAACGAGCCAATTTCGGTAGGAGATGAACAACAAGCCCAAGTTCTTGAAGGCAAGGCCCAATAAGATAATTCCAAGCCCAACCAAGAAGTCAAACCATACTTAGTTGAAAATCAGGCCAAATTGTTAAAGTGGCCCAATTTGTAAATATTTAATTGTTTAATTTAATTTTTAGACTTTAGGAATATTATATGTAAAAATTCGGCCCAAGCAGCCCATTAAAATGACTTGGCCGAATTTTCCTCTTAAATTTGTTAATTAGGTTTTTTCTTAAGTTTTTCTAATGAGATTAGGAAATAGTTATAAGGCCTATTTATAGGCATGGCCGGCCACCCTTGAAACACATTACAATTACATTGAAAATTTTAGATTTGCTTTGAGTGAAAATTCTCTTTGAGTTCTTCAAGAATTTTCTCTTGAGTTTTCTTTATAAGTAGTTTTAACAATCTTTTTGATTGTGGGAGTCATCTTCAGCTTTCTTCTTGCCATTGTTCTTCATTGGGGGGGAGATTAGAGCCGTTTGAAGGGAGTTGTGAAATCTTTATCGATTTCAAGGCTTCTTAGGACTTTATCTTTATTTCTTGCTGTCATTCTTTCTTTTAAATTCTGCTTGTGTCGTTTTCTTTATCTAACTTATTTCAATTCTTTTATTGTGTTTCCAGCCAACTTCAACCTTAAAGAAATTGATCAGCACTCTTCTTGGCAGCAAGAAAACGTTCTTCAATCATCATTTTCCATTGATCTTGCCGTCCAAACAACCTATCCTCATTCTATTTCAATTTTTGGGTTGTTGTGATATGTTGCATTTTAATTTTCTGTTTCATGTTCAATTGATAGATTCGGCAGGTTGGAGTCTTTTTTGGGGGTTAATTACGTGTTCTTGATTCTCAAGAATCCTTATTAATACTTATTTCGAGTCTCAATTTGATTCTTTGCTGATTTGGGGAGTTTATTTCAGATCTGGAAATTCAAAGATCTAATCTTTTATTTTTTTCTGTTTCGTTTTAGATCTGATTGTTTCAAACTTTTGTAGGAGTTTCTCGTGACTTGACAACTCGATCTTGGTCCACGCGCAACCCTCTATCACGTCCTATCATCCTAACTATGATTCAATTCATTCTGCTGGACTTTGAATTTAATTTGCTGTTTTTTGGTGTTATTCTTTTCATATTCGGCTGTTTGGAGTCTCTCTTGAATTCAAATTCGTGTTCTTGGCTTCCAAGAATAGCTATTCATAAGTGTTTTTGATTCTTGGCTGATCCTTTATTGTTTTGGGTATTTCGTTTTAAATCTAATTGGTTCTAAACTTAATTTTCTGTTTCGTTTCAGATCCGAATTTCTATCATTCTTGAAGGAGTTTCCCTTGACTTGACAACTCGATCTTGGTCTGTGCGCAACCCTCAATCATTTAGTATCAGATTTAGGCATTTTGGGTGTTCTTGGTTGATTTCTAAACTGATCTACTTTTAAAAATAGTAAATAGCAGTTTTTTACCCATAAAAATTTTTGGAAAAAAATTCATTTGAATGGTTAAACGTTGTCCTATGGATCTAAAATTTTATATGCATATTTGTGGCACTGTGATAGAATATTAAAAAATATTTCCCACAAAAGAAATCAGTAGAAAAAGTCAAAAAAATAGAAAAATATGAAATCAAATAAAAATTAAAAAAAATATTCAGCGGGTTGATTTTTGTGTCGAAACTTTCCAGATCAAATATAAAATATTTAAGGACATTCCAATTTAAATTTCGTGATTTTTGGAGATCGGTAACACCTCGAACTAAGTTGTCAAGTTACTCCGCAGTTTTTTCGGGTTTTCGGGTATCAGCAAGTTTTATTGATTCTTAGCTATAGGTTTTCATTTGTTTTGCTTTTATTCTCGCTTTACACTATCTAACACCTTCTTGTTTCTTGTGTTAGCAGGATTTAAAAGTGTGCACAATTCTTTCTCGGTGCGACACAAATCAGTTGGTGTCTCGTCACTTTTTTGGACTCCTAATGCAATTAGGATTATTTGGTAGTTACGGTTCATACTCTTTCTAATTGATTGATATAGACTCTACTAAAGAACTCACAAGACTGAATTCTACCTCTTTGAGAATTTGATTTTCCTTTTTGAGTGATTAACGATGAGGTTTATTAAATTTTTTTTCGAGTGTTGAGTGTTTGTTTTTCAGGTATTCCAAAAGAAAAAAAATAAGATGCATAGACTGGGTCAAGTCGATGATGCGAATAATGACCATAATGAGGTCCATAATAAATTTATAGAGTTCCAACAACAGTTAGACGAACAGACTACTGCACTCAAACAAACACATGCCATACTTCGAACATTGGACCGAGTGGAGAAAAGAGCCCAATGAGGACAACTTAATTCAAGTGAAAGGGAAAAAATGAGAGTGCCAAGAAGACGAACATCCAACGAATATTCGAGAAGAGATTCATATCATGATTCCTATTCAACGAGAAATTCAAGACGATGCAAAGCAAGTTTCGAGTGCGAAGTTTTCCAAGGTGACGAATAAGAAATCCCAAGAGTGAAAAGGAATGTGAAACAGACAATAAAATTGAAAAAGAAATTGAAGAAAAAAGAGAAAATGAGTTAGAAAAAGAAACAAAAGAAAAAGACGAGGAACAGGTAGTGAGGAATGTTTCCACTAACCAAGATATGAATTTTTCTCGTGTTGCTACTCTCAAGTTCCCGAAAGATCGAAAGATAACTTTCAACTTCAATACCTTTCCGATGAAAGACGCTTTCATACGATCAACACAGGCAAGGTTAAAGATGAAATCACGCTACATGAGCCCGAAGTAAGCGAGGTAAGGAAATTTTAGCAATCGAGTCCCGTGCAGATTTGAAAATTATTGATAAAACTTTTGGTGACTTAGTTCTTAAAAGATCCCCTCATTTTGATTTGATTAATTGTTATTCTTCGATTGTGGTTGATAAAGTCATTACAAAAGGAAGCGTGAGTTGTTATTCTCTTGATTTGCCTTGTGTAAAATCCGCAAATTTGTGCAAATCTATTTTGGAGAATAAAAAAATTTTTGAATGTATGTTGGTATGTATGCGAAAATTCTCATGGTTTAACTTGATTGGTTTAATGAAATCTTTGTTACACTTCGGCATGACTAATCAAAATCAAGTTTTTAAACCCAGAATCTGTTTTGGTATATTTTGTTGGAAAATCAAGCATCATCTATTGTGTGCAAATACTTTCTATTGTTTTGATACTTGGTTTTTGAAAAAGGTAACGAAATTTGCCAAATTTGTTTTCAATTTATATTCGTGCCTTAAACAGTTTCTGTGGTTGTACATGAAGTTTGAGTTCCATTTGACAAAGGTTAACTCAACAACGGAGCTTCGACTACACTATACCCACGATGAGTGAAGGTTTGTGTTAATGGAAAAGGTAAAATCAACCCTTATTCTTCTGCTTATAAAGGTAAGATGCTTGAAACTTTTGAAACACTTTTGTACTCCTCGGATAGTGACAAAGATCGTGTTGATGATTTAATTTTTGTAAAACACTTAGATTGAAACGTGCTTGGCTATCCTATTTTATTTATTGATGATCTATCTGTTTTGATGGTTGATAAAAAGATTATTGTTTTTGATAATTTTTATGATGCATGTGTGAGTGAATCTATAGTCTGTCGATTAATGCATGGTATGATTGTGCAACTCTGTGAACTGTGTGAACCTTTTCAAATACCTACTTGTGACGATTACATTTACCATTTGATTTATTACTCGCGATTTATTCATGGTTTGTGGAAACAATTTGAGATGATTGAATGCCGTAAAACATGTCCATCTTTGTTTCGAATATTTGACGAGGCATTAGCAAGTAAATTATCTTGTTTGCATGGTAATCTGAATCTGTCCATTCGCATGCGTTATACTTGTTTTGTTATGCTTATGATTGGACATCAAGTTTGTTTGCGTTGCTATTTACTAACTCATGGCTATTCTTTTCAGTGGACTTAATTGCCATTAGTCCCGTTCAATTGAGGAAAGTCGAGTAAGAGGAGCTATGTCGAGTGAACCAACGCATCGACTTGAGAACAAGTCACTTCGAAGAAGGAGGGGATGATACGACCATGCCCCAAAAACGCCCTTGGTTCAGTTCATCAAACGCCATTCGAAAACTTTCGCAAGCTGAATTAACTTGTTCGAGCTCCATGGAGTTGAATTCAAGCTGATTCTAGCTTGTTGAGCTTAATTCGCTTTTATTTAATTTCATGCATTTTTAATTTGCTGGAATAAATTAAATGAGTTAGTTTATTAAATTTAGTTCAGCTCAAATAAGTGTTAGAATTAATTTTAGTTCAGCTTAAATAAGTGTTAGTAATTAATTTGTTTAAATCTGGACAAATTTAATTATTTGTGTTTAATGTGTTTTATGCATGCTTTTAATATGTTTTAGTTATTAATAGCATAAATTAGCCTGTTTCATTACATCTAATTAATGTGTCTTGTTTTTTATTTAATATGTCTAAATTCAGCTAAATTTTACTTTGTCTTGATGCTGAATTCATTGTGTCTTGAGCTCATTCAATTTTCTGAAAGACCAAGCTGGATCCAAGAGGTGATGGGCCTTTCCAAGTACTCGAGCGGACCAATGATAATGCATACAAAATTGATCTACCCGGTGAGTACAATGTAAGTTCTACTTTTAATGTGGCTGACTTATCTCCATTTAATTTTTTAGATTCGAGGACGAATCTTTTTGAGGAAGGGGGAATGATACGAGTCACAAAGGACCAACTCAAGCTCAAGAACATGATGGGCTCAAATTACCACAAGGCCCAATAACGAGGTCAAAGGCTAGGCAAATGCGTTCAAAAGTAAATGGAACCATTCAAGAATTTATTAGCAAGGCCTTAGATGCGTATACGAAGGAAAAAGAAAATCAAGATTCACTTTCTTGTTTTCAAGAAAATCAAGAAACCGAATCTTGGTCCAATTTTGTTGTTTTGGGCGATTTCAAGAATCAAGAAAATCAAGATTTCAAATCTTGGAAATCTTGGTCCAAGAAACCGAATCTTGCAGCTAAGACGCATTGGATCTCAGTTGCGAGTATCAACGAACCAATTTTGGAAGAAAACGAATTACAAGCCCAAGTTCTTGAAGGCAAGGCCCAATAAGACGTTCCAAGCCCAATCAAGAAATTGAAATTAGACTTAGTTGAAAATCAGGCTAAATTGTCAAAGTGGTCCAATTTGTAAAATTTTCCCAATTTGTAAAATTTTAAATACCTAGTTTTAATTTTTAGACTTTATGAATTAATTCCTATGTAAAAAAATTCAACCCAAGAAGCCCATTAAAAGCCTTGGCCGAATTTCCCCTTGAAATTAGTAATTAGGTTTTTTTAGATTTCCTAATAGGGTTAGGAAAATAATTAGGCTTATATTAAGGCTTGGCCTGCCACCCTTATGAATCACCTTGATTATACATTAAAAATCAGATATTTTTTGAGTGAAAATTCTCTTTAAGTTTCTCCAAGAAATTTCTCTTGAGTTTTCTTTAGAATAGTTTTAACAATCTTTTTGATTGTGGGAGCCATCTTCAGCCTTACTCTTGTCGTGTGCATACATCGGAGGGGAGATTAGAGCCGTTTGAAGGGAGTTGTGAAATCTTTTTTCGATTTCAAGGCTTCTTAGGACTTTTCCTTATCTTTATTGCTGTTTATTTTTCTTTAGATATTTCTGCTTGTGCCGATTCATTGATTAACTTGTTTTATTCATTCTTGTTGCGTTTCCAGCCCATTTCAATCTTCGAGAAGCTGATCGGCACCCTTCTTGGCAGCAAGAAAACATTTTCTATTCATAATTTGCAATTGATCTTGCCGTCCTATCATCCTAACTCCGATTCAGTTCATTTTGCTGGACTTTGAATTTAATTTGCTATTTTTGGTGTTATTCTTTTCAAATTCGGCTGTTTGGAGTCTCTCTTGAATTCAAATTCGTGTTCTTGGCTTCCAAGAATAGCTATTCATAAGTGTTTTTGATTCTTGGCTGATCCTTTATTGTTTTGGGTATTTTCGTTTCAGATCTAATTGATTCTAAGCTTAATTTTCTATTTCGTTTTAGATCCGAGTGTCTATCATTCTCGTAGGAGTTTCCCGTGACTTGACAACTCGATCTTGGTCCGCGCACGACCCGCTATCATTGACATTTTATGAATTTTAATTTATTTGTGAGTTTCTTCAACTCTCTAAATTTGTTTAAGACTCAAGCTGACTTATCTAGCATAGCTAGTGGCGTCTTCCTTGTTTCTTTGAACTGAGCACTCAATTCGAGTGTGGCATTCACCCCATTTGATAGAGGGTGGCGCGTGGACCAAGATCGAGCTGTCAAGTCATGGGAAATTCCTACGAAGGCTCTAGATGATCAGATCTGAAACAAAACAACAAAACTTAGTTAAAATCAATTAGATCTGACAACTAAAATACCCAAATCAATAAAGGAGCAGCCAAGAAACAAACGCCCTTAAGAATAGCAAATCTTGGACGCAAAGAACACGGATTTGTGATCGAATTAACTCCCAATCTGTCGAATCTGAGAAGAACAAACACAAACAGTAAGTTAATCTTAAAAGTTTAGCAAATCGATGGAGTACAGATAGGGTTTGGGACGGCAAGAACAAACTAAAGATTTAAGAATCAAAAACGATCTTTGAAGCCCAAAGAGATAGCGATTTTCCCAAATTGAAACAGCAAGTTAATTTCACCAAAATTCCAGCAACCGAATTCAACAAGTGATGACAAAGGAGAAATTGACAAGAACAATGGAAAATAGTGATCTTGAGCGATCTTTGCTGCCAAGAAAAAGGGGTTGATCCATTCTTTAATGATGAAGATGGCTGGAAACAAAACAAAAAGATTAAATAATTAAGAAAAAGAATCGACACAAGCAAAATTTAAAAGAAAAGAATTGAACAGCAAGTAATTAGGATAAGTCCTAAGAAGCCTTGAAATCCCAAAAGATTTCACAACTCCCTTCAAACGGCTCTAATCTCCCCTCCAATGAAGATCAATGGCAACAAGAAGGCTGAAGATGGCTCCCACAATAAAAAAAGATTGTTAAAACTACTTCTAAAGAAAACTTAAGAGAAAATTCTTGGAGAACTCAAAGAGAATTTTCACTCAAAGCAAATCTGAATTTTTTAATGTAATTGTAATATGTGTAACAAGGGTGGCCAGCCATGCCTATAAATAGGCCTTATAACTATTTCCTAATCTCATTAGGAAAACTTTAAAAAACCTACTTAACAAACTTAAGAGGGAAATTCAGCTAAGTCATTTTAATGGGCTGCTTGGGCCGAATTTTTACATATAATACTCCTAAAGTCTAAAAATTAAATTAAACAATTAAAATTTTTACAAATTGGGCCACTTTAACAATTTGGCCTGATTTTCAACTAAGTATGGTTTGACTTCTTGGTTGGGCTTGGAGTCCTCTTATTGGGCCTTGCCTTCAAGTACTTGGGCTGGTAGTCCATCTCCTATGGAAATTGGTTCGTTGATTCTCGTAACAAAGATCCAATGCGCTTTGGCTGCAAGATTCGGTTTCTTGGACCAAGATTTCCAAGATTTGAATCTTGATTTTCTTGATTCTTGAAATCGCTCCAAACAACAAGATTGGGCCAAGATTCAGTTTATTGATTTTCTTGAAAACAAGAAAGTGAATTTTGATTTTCTCTTTCTTTCGTGTACGCATTTAAGGCCTTGCTAACAAATTCCTGAATGGTCCCATTTAGTTTGGAACGCATTTGTCGGGCCTTTGACCTCGTTATTGGGCCTTGTGGTAATTTGAGCCCATCACGTTCTTGAGCTTGGGTTGGTCCTTTGTGACTCATATCATTCCCCCTTCCTAAAAAAGATTCGTCCTCGAATCTGAAAAATCAAATGGGGACAAGTTAGCCACATTAAAAGTAGAACTTACATTGTACTCACCAGGTAGATCAATTTTATAGGCATTGTCGTTGATCCGTTCGAGTACTTGGAAAGGCCCATCGCCCCTTGGGTCCAACTTGGACTTTCTTTTTGTAGGAAATCATTCTTTTCTCATATGGATCGAAACCCAATCTCTGGGTTTTAGGATAACCAGTTTGCGCCCCTTGTTTGCTTTGTTGGTGTTGGCATCATTTGTTTTGGCTATTCGTTGCCTAGCCTTGTCATGTAAGGATTTCACCAACTCAGCTTTCTGTTCGCCATCTAAATTAACTATGTGTTCAAGTGGTAATGGTGCAAGATCAAGTACTGTTAGTGGGTTAAATCCATAAACAAGTTTAAATGGAGAATAACCAGTTGTAGAATGAGTAGATCTATTATACGCAAATTCAAAATATGGTAGGCATTCTTCCTAATTTCTAATGTTCCTTCCGACAACAGATCGTAATAATGTCCCTAAGATCCGATTAACTACTTCAGTTTGGCCATTAGTTTGGGGGTGACATGTAGTGGAATAAAGTAATTTCGTACCAAGCTTACCCCACAATACCTTCCAAAAGTGGCTAAGGAATTTGATATCTCTGTCAGAAACAATTGTTTTAGGGATGCCATGAAGTCTTACCACCTTTTTAAAGAATAAGTCTGCCACATGTGTATATGCTTTGTGACAAGGGATAAAATGTGCCATCTTTGAAAACCTGTCAACAACAACAAATATACTATCTCTTCCTTTCTTAGTTCGAGGCAAACCTAGAATAAAATCCATGGATAAATCTACCCAAGTTGAAGTAGGAATCGGTAAAGGAGTGTAAAGGCCATGAGGCATTACCTTAGATTTTGCTTATTTACATGTAATGCACTTGGAACATACCTTTTCGACATCCTTCTTCATATGTGGCCAATGGAAGTGTTCTTGAAAGATTTCTAGTGTTTTGGCCACTCTAAAATGTCCCATTAAACCCCCACTGTAGGCCTCATGAATCAATAAGTCTCTCATGGAACACTTTGGTATGTGATACGAGTCATAAAGGCCTTAGGATACATACACGAAAGAAAGAGAAAATCAAGATTCACTTTCTTGTTTTCAAGAAAATCAAGAAACTGAATCTTGGCCCAATCTTGTTGTTTGGAGTGATTTTAAGAACCAAGAAAATCAAGATTTCAAATCTTGGAAATCTTGGTCCAAGAAACCAAATCATACAGCCAAAGCGCATTGGATCTCCGTTACGAGCCTCAACAACCCAATTTCGGTAAGAGATGGAATACAAGCCCAAGTTCTTGAAGGCAAGGCCCAATAAGATGAGTCCAAGCCCAAACAAGAAGACAAACCATACTTACTTGAAAATCAGGCCAAATTGCCAAAGTGGCCCAATTTGTAAAGTTTTATTTTTTTAAATACTTAGTTTAAATTTTTATGTAGATATTCAGTCCAAGAGGCCCAATTAAAAGCCCTTGGCCGAATTTCCATTTAAATATTAAAATAATTAGAAGTTTTTTTATTTTTAGTTTTCTAATTAGATTAGGAAAACACTTGAGAGGCCTATATAAAGGCTTGGCCGGCCACCTTGTTATTCACTTCTCAAGTATATTAAAAATTTCAGATTTGTTTAAGTGCAGAATTCTCCTTGAGTTTTTCTCCAAGAATTCTCTCTTGAGTTTTCTTTAAAAGTTGTTTTAACAATCTTTTGATTGTGGGAGCCATCTTCAGCCTTCTTCTTCCCATTAATATTCCTTTGGAGGGGAGATTAGAGCTGTTTGAAGGGAGTTGTGATATCTTTCGTGATTTTGAAAGCTTCTTAGGACTTACCTTTTAATTTCTTGGTGTCAATTTTTTTCTTTTAAATTCTGCTTGTGTCGATTTTATTTAATCACTTTGTTTGCTATTCTTGTTGCGTTTTAGGTGTTCCAAAGCATTCCAAATCTAATTCACCCTCTTCTTTACTAAATATCGGATCGCCCCTTTTGTTCTTGGCAACAAAATTCGTTCAAAATCCCTAAATTCCTTATTCTTGCCGATTTCTTCTTTTCAGATTTGGGTTGTTTTGATTGCTGGAATTTTGGGGAACTTTAACTTGCTGTTTGTGTCTTTCTTTTCAGATTCGGTAGATTGGAGTATTCTTTGGGGTTCAATTACACTTATTCCTATTCTCAATTTGATTCTTTGCTGGTTTGGGGATTTTTATTCCAGATCTGGAAATTCAAAGTTCTAATATTTTAATTTCTGTTTCGTTTCAGATCTATTCGTTTAGAGCCTCGTGGGAGTTTTCTCGTGACTTGGCAACTCGATCTTGGTCTGCGCGCAACCCTCTATCATTTGGTATCAGATTTTGGGCGTTTTGGGTGTTCTTGGTTGATTTCTAAACTGATCTCTTTTTTTTTTAAACTACAAACAGCAGTTTTACCCAGAAAAAATTTTCGAAAAAAACTCATTTGTGTTGGTAAATGTTGTCTGATTGATCTGAAATTTTACATACATATTTGTGGCACTGTGATTGAATATAAAAAAAATATTTCCCGCAAAAAAGTCAGTCAAAAAAGTCAAAAAAATTGAAAAATACGAAATCCAATAAAAGTTTAAAAAAAGATTCAGTGGGTTGGGTTTGGTGCCCAAACTTTCCAGATCAAAAGTTCAATATTTAAGGACATTCCAGATTTAATATCATGATTTTTGGAGATCAGGAACACCTCGAACGAAGTTGTCAAGTTACTCCGTAGTTTTTCGAGTTTTTGAATTTCAGCAATTTTTATTGATTCTTAGCTGTAGGTTTTCATTTGTTTGCTTTTTATTCTTCCTTTACAATATCTAACACCTTCTTGTTTCCTGTGTTAGTAGGATTTAAATGTGTGCACAATTCTTCCTCGGTGCAACACGAATCAATTAGTGTCTCATCAATTTTTGGACTCCTAGTGCAAATTAGGATTCTTTGGTAGTTCGGTTCATACACTTTCTAATTGGTTGATATAGACTCTACTAAAGAACTCAAAAGACTGAATTCTACCTCATTTAGAATTTGATTTTTCTTTTTGAGTGATTAACGGTGAGGTTTGCTAACTTTCTTGTTGAGTGTTGAGTGTTTATTTTGCAGGTTTTTGAAAATGTCTAAGGTTGGTCAATGTGAGAATGATGTCATAATAAATTGAAAATGATCCAACATTAGTTAGACGAACGGACTGCCATACTTCGAACATTGAGTGCTACTATCAATGAGATGCGAGTGGAGAAAAGAGCCCAACGAGGAAAACTTAATTCAAGTGAAAGGGCAGAAATGAGAGTGCCAAGAAGGCGAACATCCAAAGAATATTCGAGAAGAGATTCATATCATGACTCCTATTCAATGAGGAATTCAAGATGATGCAAAGCAAGATTCGAAAGTGAAGTTTTTCAAGGGGATCATTGTTCGTATGCAAGTCATTCCGTACATACCCAATGAGAGTCTTTTCGTTCTGATTCATTTGTAACATCTCTATCTTGTAATGAAAGAAAGACAAAAAGAAATAAAAAAAAAAGAGAATGAAAAAGAGAAAAAAGAGATTGAGAGTGGAAAGGAATGTGATACAGACAAGAAAATTGAAAAAGAAATTGAAGAAACAAAAGAAAAAGACGAGGAAAAGGTAGTGAGGAATGTTTCCACTAACCAAGATATGATTTTTTCTTGTGTTGCTACTTTTCAGGTTCCCGAAATACCGAAAGATAACTTTCAACTTCAATACCTTTCCGATGATAGACGCTTTCATACGATCAACATTGGCAAGGTTGAAGATGAAATCACACTACATGAGCCCGAAGGTAAGCAGATTTGAAAATTATTGGTGACTTAGTTCTTAAAAGATCCCTTCATTTTGATCCGATTAATTGTTATTGTTTGATTGTGGTTGATAAAGTCATTACGAAAGAAAGCGTGAGTTGTTATTCTCTTAATTTACCTTGTGTAAAATCCTCGAATTTATGCAAATCTATTTTGGCAAATACTTTCTATTATTTGATACTTGGTTTTTGAATAAGGTAACAAAATTTTCCAAGTTTGTTTTCAATTTATATTCGTACCTTAAACAATTTCTGTGGTTATACATAAAAGTTGAGTTCTATTTGACAAAGGTTAACTCAACAATGGAGCTTCGACTACACTATGCCCCCGATGAGCGAAGGTTTCTATTCAATGAAAAAGGTAAAATCGACCCTTATTCTTCTGCTTATAAAGGTAAGATGCTTGAAAGTTTTGAAACACCTTTGTACTCCTCGGATAGTGACAAAGATCGTGTTGATGATTTAATTTTTGTAAAACACTTAGATCGAAATGTGCTTGACTATCCTATTTTATTTCTTGATGATCTATCTGTTTTAATGGTTGATAAAAAGATTATTGTTTTTGATGCATGTGTGAGTGAATCTATAGTCCGTCGATTAATGCATGGTATGATTGTGCAACTCTATGAACCGTGTGAACCTTTTAAATACCTACTTGTGACGATTACGTTTACCATTTGATTTATTACTAGCAATGTATTCATGGTTTGTGGAATTAGTTTGAGATGATTACTCGCGATTTATTCAATGTGGTTGAATTACCTCCATTTGATTTTTCAGATTCGAGGACAAATCTTTTTGAGGAAAGGGGAATGATACGAGTCACAAAGGCCTTAGGATAAGTACACAAAAGAAAAAGAAAATCAAGATTCACTTTCCTGTTTTCAAGAAAATCAAGAAACCGAATCTTGGCCCAATCTTGCTGTTTGGAGCGATTTCAAGAACCAAGAAAATCAAGATTTCAAATCTTGGAAATCTTGGTCCAAGAAACCCAATCTTGTAGCCAAAGCCCATTGGATCTTCGTTACGAGCCTCAACGACCCAATTTTGATAAGAGATGGAATACAAGCCCAAGTTCTTGAAGGCAAGGCCCAATAAGATGAGTCCAAGCCCAAACAAGAAGACAAACCATACTTACTTGAAAATCAGACCAAATTGTCAAAGTGGCCTAATTTGTAAAGTTTTATTTTTTTAAATACTTAGTTTAAATTTTTATGTAGATATTCAGTCCAAGAGGCCCAATTAAAAGCCCTTGGCCGAATTTCAATTTAAATATTCAAATAATTAGGACTTTTTCATTTTTAGTTTTCTAATTAGATTAGGAAAACACTTGAGAGGCCTATATAAAGGCTTGGCCGGCCACCTTGTTATTCACTTCTCAAATATATTAAAAATTTCATATTTGTTTAAGTGCAGAATTCTCCTTGAGTTTTTCGCCAAGAATTCTCTCTTGAGTTTTCTTTAGAAGTTGTTTTAACAATCTTTTGATTATGGGAGCCATCTTCAGCCTTCTTCTTGCCATTGATATTCCTTTGGAGGGGAGATTAGAGCCGTTTGAAGGAAGTTGTGATATCTTTCGGGATTTCAAAGCTTCTTAGGACTTATCTTTTAATTTCTTGCTGTCAATTTTTTCTTTTAAATCTGCTTGTGTCGATTTTATTTAATCACTTTGTTTGTTGTTCTTGTTGCATTTCAGGCGTTCCAAAGCATTCCAAATCTGATTCACCCTCTTCTTTACTAAAGATCGGATCGCCCCTTTTGTTCTTGGCAGCAAAATTCGTTCAAAATCCCTAAATTCCTTGTTCTTGCCGATTTCTTCTTTTCAGATTTGGGTTGTTTTGATTGTTGGAATTTTGGGGAATTTTAACTTGCTGTTTGTGTCTTTCTTTTCAGATTCAGAAGATTGGAGTATTCTTTGGGGTTCAATTACATGTTCTTGATTCCCCAAGAACCTTTATTAACACTTATTCCTATTCTCAATTTGATTCTTTGCTGGTGTGCGGATTTTTATTCCAGATCTGGAAATTCAAAGTTCTAATCTTTTAATTTCTGTTTCGTTTCAGATCTGTTCGTTTAGAGCCTCGTAGGAGTTTTCTCATGACTTAGCAACTCGATCTTGGTCCGCGCGCCACCCTCTATCAGTATGCATAACCTGTTGATACGAAAAAGAAAGCCATCTACAAGATAGAATTTTTCAAAAGTAGTATGACCACAATTCTTATAGATTGGCCAGAATCAGTATCATCATCATATAACTCCTTATTATGTTCAAACTCTATGACTTTAGCATTCAATGTAGTTATTAAAGCATATCGTCTAGACAAAGCATTGGCAATTATATTATCTTTACCTGTTTTATATTTTATCACATAAGGGAATGTTTTAATTAATTCTACCCATTGGGCATGCCGTTTACTCAACTTACCGCTTTTTAAATCAATTTTAGTAAATATGATTGAGCCATGTAATTCATCAAGCATATCATCAAGTCTAGGAATTGGATGTCGATACTTTACCGTTATTTTGTTGATTGGGCGGCAATCAACACACATTCGATACGTACCATCTTTCTTTGGTACCAATAAGACAGGAACGACACAAGGGCTTAGGCTCTCACGAATGTACCCTTTGTCCAGTAATTCCACAGCTTGCCTTCGTAATTCCTTTGCCTCCTCGGGATTGGATCTATAGGCTGGTCGATTTGGTATTGAAGATCCGGGTACTAAGTCAATTTGATGGTCTATCCCTCATAAAGGTGGTAAACCTTTAGGGGCCTCGCTAAAAACATCCTCATAATCCTGCAAAAAAGACTAAAACACACTAGGCAAATTTTCGTTAATGTTAGATAAAGATAAATAATTTTGCCTAAACCTCACAGGGATACAAGGCTGTTTATTGAGTAAGGCTCTCCTCACATCTTCTTTTGTTGCCAAAAATTTTTTTCCTCTCATTTTACCACTTGTGGATTCACTCACCTTTGGGCTTTTTAAATTTTGACTTTTTCCACTACTAGCCTCTTTTCTCTCTGTCTTTTGTACTTGTCCTTTCTCCCTTACCCCCTCACAAAATTTCATCATCTTCAATTGATCTTTATATACATCAGTGGGATTTAAAGGAGCAAACGTGAATTTTCTACCTTTAAAAACGATGGAGTATCGATTAATCTTACCTTGGTGTGTAACATCGCGATCAAATTGCCAAGGCCGTCCAAGGAGCAAGTGTGCCGCATGCATTGGGACCACATCACACCATACTTCATCTTAATAATTCCCGAGCTTAAAAGTTACCAAGGACTGTTTTGTAACTTAACATCGGAGCATTCATTAAGCCACTGAAGGTGATATGGCTTAGGGTGTTTGGTAGAAGGCAAGTTTAAAGAATCCACCAAATAACTGCTCACTACATTCGAGCAGCTCCCATTATCAATAATGAGTGAACATAAGTTACCTTTTATAAAACACCGAGAATGGAAAATATTGGTCCTTTGGTTATCATCATCTTTCATCTGGATGTTGAGGGTTCAGCAAACTACAAGGCATTGAAAATCAGCAAAGTCCCCTTCTTTTGGTGGTTCAACCAACTCTTCCCCTTTATCTCTGTGATCCACAAGTTCTGGCATATCTGGATCTGTTTTATCAAAGTCAGAAGTGTACTCTCCATTATCTTTCAGAAGAAGTAATATCGTGTTAGGGCATTCCCTACTATAATGACCACGCCCTTTGCACTTAAAACATTCAATCTCACGAGTCCTCTTCACACTCGAATCACCTAAATTGGGCTGCTTAGAAGGTGTTTGCATTTTAACAGGAGCCCCTTTTTTCCAATCCGATTGCTTACTTCCATTACTCAAAGAAGACTTATTAGTAACAACAGGTGATTTTGAACTTTTAAAATCAGAATTAAAAGTGTTGCCTCTGTAATATTGTGAAGTAGAGAGAAACCAAACCTTTGTTCCTTTAATTGTTGCTCGATCTCAATAGCTTTATGAACTGCTTCTTCTAAATCAATGTAAGTTTGTATCCTCAATGAATTAGCTATCGGCCTGTTCAAACCATCAATAAATCAAACCATAGTTGTTTCCTCATCCTCCTCCACATTAGCTCTCTGAATGAGCATCTCCATCTCCTTAAAATATTCATCCACCGTCCCACTACCTTGAACAAGTCTTCTAAGCTTTGTTTTAATCTCTCTATAGTAATGAGGTGGAATAAATGTTTTACGCATAATTTGTTTCAACTCATCCCATGTCAAAATCTCACCTTCATAATTCCGATGACGATTTATCCCAAGTTGAGTCCACCAACTTAATGCATAATCTAAAATTCCAGCATTGCTAATGCTACCTTTTCATCATCCAGACATTTATAATATCGAAACATAAGTTCAATCTTAGATTCTCATTCACAATAAGCTTTTGGATTATTCTTACCACGAAATTGGGGAATTGTGAACTTCAGTTTTGCTAAAGAGGGTTGCCCACGATCATGAAAATCAGAATCAGTTCTACGAACACGTCGAGGGCCGCGCCTATGAGCAGGAGGCTGGTTATCCATATCTTCTTTAATTGGATCTCGATATTGAGGTTCTTGATTCAATCTCACCTCATTGATAGTAGCACTCAAAGTTTGAAGTGCGGCAGCCTGTTCGTCTAACTGTTGTTGGAATTTTTTAAATGTGTTATAGACATCATTATGGTCATTATCACCTTGACCAACCTTAGACATTTTCAAAAACCTGCAAAACAAACACTCAAAAAGGAAAATTAGCAAACCTCACCATTAATCACTCAAAAAGAAAAAATAAATTCTCAATGAGGTAGAATTCAGTCTTGTGAGTTCTTTAGTAGAGTCTATATCAACCAATTAGAAAGTGTATGAACCGAAACTACCAAAGAATCCTAATTTGCACTAGGATGCCAAAACTGATGAGACACCAATTGATTTGTGTCGCACCAAGGAAGAATTGTGCACACCTTAAAATCCTACTAACACAAGAAACAAGAAGGTGTTAGATAGTGTAAAGGGAGAATAAAGGCAAAATAGATGAAAACCTACAGCTAAGAATTAATAAAAATTGCTGAAACCCGGAAACCTGAAAAATTGCGGAGTAACTTGACAACTTCGTTCGAGGTGTTCTATATCTCCAAAAATCACAAAATTAAATCTTGAATGTCCTTAAATATTGAATTTTTGATCTGGAAAGTTTGGGCACCAAAATCAACCCGCTGAATATTTTTTAAATTTTTATTGGATTTCGTATTTTTAATTTTTTTAACTTTTTTGACTGAATTTTTTGCGGGAAATGTTTTTTTATATTCAAGAACAGTGCCACAAATATGTATGTAAAATTTTAGATCAATCGGAAAATGTTTACCTACTCGAATGAATTTTTTTCCAAAAATTTTTCTGGGTAAAATTGCTGTTTGTAGTTTAAAAAATAGATATCAGTTTAAAAATCCACCAAGAACACCCAAAATGCCCAAAATCTGATACCAAATGATAGAGGCTTGTGCGCGGACCAAGATCGAGTTGTCAAGTCAAGGGAAATTCCTACAAAAACTCTAAACATTTGGATCTGAAACGAAACAGCAAAACTTAATTAGAATCAATTAGATCTTGAAACTAAAAATCCCCAA
Source organism: Gossypium hirsutum (assembly GCF_007990345.1). Classification (NCBI taxonomy): domain Eukaryota; kingdom Viridiplantae; phylum Streptophyta; class Magnoliopsida; order Malvales; family Malvaceae; genus Gossypium; species Gossypium hirsutum. Next base: position 28,832,508 of record NC_053439.1, on the reverse strand, counting down.
ATCAATAAAGAACAGCCAAGAATCAAAAACACTTATAGATATCCAATCCTGGAAACCAAGAACACGAAATTAAGCCCAAAGATTAACTTCCAATCAGTCGAATCTATCAAAGAACACAAAACAGCAAATAAATTAAAATAGATTACGAAATCAATTGAAACTAATTCTAGGGATTGAACGGCAAGAAAAGAGGGGTTTTTGTGAAATCAAAAATGTTTCTGTATGTCAAAGGAAGTGCCGAATCAGATCTTGGATTTTTAGAAAGGCTGAAACGTAACAAGAACAACAAACAAATTAGCTAATAAAAATCGACACAAGCAGAAATTTAAAAGAGATTGAACAGCAAGAAAATAAAGATAAAGTCCTAAGAAGCCTTGAAATCGAGAAAGATTTCACAACTCCCTTCAAACGGCTCTAATATCCCTCTAATGAAGAACAATGGCCAGAAGAAGGCTGAAGATGGCTCCCACAATCAAAAAGATTGTTAAAACTACTTCTAAAGAAACTCAAGAGAGAATTCTTGGAGAAAACTCTAAGAGAATTTTTACTCAGCAAAAATCTGAAATTTTAATGTATTGTAATGTGTCTAACAATGGTGGCCAGCCATGCCTATAAATAGGCCTTATAACTATTTCCTAATCTCATTAGGAAAACTTAAAAAAACCTAATTAACAAATTTAAGAGGGAAATTCGACCAAGTCATTTTAATGGGCTGCTTGGGCCAAATTTTTACATATAATACTCCTAAAGTCTAAAAATTAAATTAAACAGTTAAAATTTTTACAAATTGGGCCACTTTCACAATTTGGCCTGATTTTCAACTACGTATCGTTGATTTTTTGGTTGGCCTTGGAATCATCTTATTGGGCCTTGCCTTCAAGAACTTGGGCTTGTAGTCCATCTCCTACCGAAATTGGTTCATTGATGCTCGTAATGGAGATCCAATGCGCTTTGGCTACAAGATTCGATTTATTGGACCAAGATTTCCTAGATTTAAAATCTTGATTTTCTTGTTTCTTGAAATCGCTCCAAACAGCAAAATTGGGCCAAGATTCGGTTTCTTGATTTTCTTGAAAACAGGAAAGTGAATCTTGATTTTCTCTTTCTTTCGTGTACGCATCTAAGGCATTGCTAACAAATTCCTGAATGGTCCCATTTAATTTGGAACGCATTTGTCTGGCCTTTGACCTCGTTATTAGGCCTTGTGGTAATTTGAACCCATCACGTTCTTGAGCTTGGGTTGGGCCTTTGTGACTCGTATCACTTGTTCTGTTTCTTCTTTTCAGATTTCTAAATATCCATGTGACGAGCTTCAACTACAATATTTTCTTGATGAGATGCGGTTCAAGTTTATCGAGAAAGGTAAGGTTAAAGGTGAAATCCAACCACAAGCGTTTGAAGGTAAGCAAGGTAAGGAATTTTTAGCAATCGAGGCATGGCAGTCAGGTTTGAAAGTTGTCGATAAAATTTTCGATGACTTAGTTTTTAAAAGATCTCCTTATTTTGATTTGGTTAATTGTTATTCACTGTTTGTGGTTGATAAATTCATTTTAAGTGGAGGCATAAAGAGTTGTTCACTTGATAAGTTTTGTGTTGAAGAATCTTTTGATGTCGTTCCATTAAATCAAAAAATACAAAATGTAATCTTTTGTGATAACAAGTTTTCACGTAAAGTGCCTAATCTATTTGAATGTGATGCTAATTTGAATTCTCTAAATCTTTGTGTGAAATCCTTATATATTCGCATGCCTGTTCGGATGAATTTTGTGAGGATTGGTTGTTTGAAAATGAAAATGCCTAAATCTTATTTGTTTAACATGTGTAAATTATTGGTGAAAAAGGAATTTTTGCTGCATTTTGGAATGAGTAATCAAAACCATGTTTTGATAGAGGGTTGCGCATGGACAAAGATCGAGTTGTCAAGTCACGAGAAAGTCGTACGAAAACTCTAGATGATCAGATCTAAAACAAAGTAGAAAGATTAACTTTTAGAATTCCCAGATCTGAAATCAAAGAACCCTAAAATAGCAAAAAATAAACCAAGAATCAAAACACTTATTATTAAGGAATTCGAAAGTCAAGAACTCGTGAACAAGCTTCAAAGAAGTCACCAATTCAGCCGATTCTTTCAATTCAACCAAAACAGAAAATTAATTCAGCAGATCACAAAAAAAAAACGAAAATTGAATTAGAATGAGGAATCGTGTAGCAAGAAAGAGGGAAATTATGGATTAAGAATGATCTTCAATAATCAAGGACGTTTATGAACTTTCCAAGCCGAATCTGAAAAGATTAAATTCCAAAACAGCAAATCAAACTCTAAATTCCAGCAAACCGAATTTAATCAGAATTGAGATGAAAAGTCGACAAGATCAATAGAAAAGATGAATGAACGAATTGTTCTTGCTACCAAAAGAATGCCGATCAGCCTCTTTAATGTTGAAGAAAGCTGGAAACATAACAAGAAATCGTAAATAAGTTAGATGATGAAAACGGCCCCAAACAAGAATTAAAAGGAAAACGAACAGCAAGAAAATAAAAGATAAAGTCCTAAGAAGCCTTGAAACCCCGAAATATTTCACAACTCCCTTCAAATGACTCTAATCTCCCCTCCAATGAAGATCAATGGCAAGAAGAACGCTGAGGATGGCTCCCACAATCAAAAAGATTGTTAAAACTACTTCTAAAGAAAATTGATACGAACTCGTTTCTTGATTGATTCGAGTCGTTAGTGATGCCCGATCGTGAATTGAGTAGAATAGAATCGTTTCGGTTTAAAAGAAACAAAATAGAGATAATGGCTTCAAACAAAGGTAATAAACAAAATAAATAGGAAACAATAACAAATTAATTGGCTAAGACCGCAAATGAACCAGCAATAATGAATTGTTGACCCGAGTCTCAAAATGGTTCTTAGGTGTTTTTCAGTTTAAAGAAACAGCAAGGAACCTTGACCCACTATCAACTATGATAGGAACCAAAGGTATATTGAACGCCACACCAAAGGTGATAAGTTCAGCAACAAAGAAAAGATGGACGCCACAAGCTATGCTTGATAAGTCAAATCAATTCCGTAAGAACAAAGAGAATTGGATAGCTCACAATTCAAATATTTCATCTATATTCAGCAAAAGTCCCTTTTTTAAGGCAGATTACAACTATTTATAATGCTAGAACAAAGTAACCGAATGGTCAAGAACATCCAACTTTTTGTGCCATAAAAACTCATGTCTTTTCTTATGCTTGAACCAAATAACTCCTTCCATAAAATCACTTCAATTTAGCTGATTTGAATGTCTTTAATGGCTTAAAAATGACTCTTGAGTTGTCCTTGGCCAGCTGAATAGACACCATCTTTTAACCAACTCCTTAATGACATTTTAAGGCTTAATTAAGTTCTCTTGAAAGCTCCAAAAACTGCTGGAAGAAGAAGGGTTGCTACCGAATTTTAAAGGGCATAAAATGCTCTTTAAAAACTCCTTTAATAATGTTTAAACTTCTTTTATAACAACCCCTTTATTTGTAACTGAAAATAACTTGAATAGCCACTTAATTCAATGTAAAACAACCTTGAATTGTAACCACTATGAGTTGAAAAGTCACCTGCAATAAACACATTAAAATGAGTTTATTAAACACATGAAAACACTTATTAATCATAACACACATTAAACTTACTTAAATAAATGAACTAAAATATATATGCAATAATTATTCCAGTAACTAGTTTAATTAAAGAAGCGTAATTAAATGAACTTAACTCATGCATCAATAAATAATCCTAAGAACTAGATTAATTAAGAACAACACTTATTAAATAATGTTCAACAAAAACACTTATTAATTAAAACTAAGATGAGTTGAATAAATGTCCAGCAACTCATTTATTAAACTAAGATGCTTAAATGCATGGTTTTGAAATGCAAATTTAACTAACAGGAAAGTTACATAATTAAACTAACTTGACTTAATTTAATGATGTAAACTTAACTAACATGAAAGTTACATAATGCATGACTTTATTAAATGCAGAACACATATTAATGATGTGCAAACTATGACATAATTAAAAACACAAACTAAAATAACTAAAAATTAATGAATCAAAGTCCTTATTTTCCAGCAGCCAAATTGACAAACTGAAATTAAAAACTTCATTTTGCACTTGGGACCCTCGAGTTTGGGCCAATCTCGGTAGCATTGACTTGTGTCGTAACATGATGCGACCGGGATCGCATCAAAAACTCAAGAGAAAATTCTTGAAGAACTCAAAGAGAATTTTCACTCAAAGCAAATCTGAAATTTTCAATGTAATTGTAATGTCTTCTATGGGTGGCTGGCCAAGCCATATATATAGGCCTTCTAACTATTTTCCTAACCCTAATAGGAAAACTAAAAAAAACCTAATTATTGATTTTCAAGGGAATTTCGTCCAAGGCCTTTAATGGGCCTCTTTGGGCTAAATTTTTATATAGAAATTTATTTATAAAGTCTAAAAATTAAAACTAAGTATTTAAAGAATTAAAATTTTACAAATTGAGCCACTTTGACAATTTGGCTTGATTTTCAACTAAATCTGATTTAAATTTCTGGATTAGGCTTGGAACATCTTATTGGGCCTTGTCTTTAAGAGTTTCGGCTTGTAATCTGTTCTCTCCCGAAATTGGCTTGTTAATGCTCGTAACTGAGATCCAATGCGCCTTAGTTGCAAGATTCGGTTTCTTGGACCAAGATTTCAAAGATTTGAAATCTTGATTTTCTTGGTTCTTGAAATCGCTCAAAACAGCAAAATTAGACCAAGATTCAGTTTCTTAATTTTCTTGAAAACAAGAAAGTGAATCTTGATTTTCTTTTTTCTTCGTATATGCATCTAAGGCCTTTGTGACTCGTATCATTCCCCCCTTCCTCAAAAAGTTTCGTCCTCGAATCTGAAAAATCAAATGGAGATAAGTCAACCACATTGAAAGTAGAACTTGCAGTCCAAACATAAGCATAACAAAACAAGTATAACGCATGCGAATGGACAGATTCAGATTACCATGCAAACAAGCTAATTTACTCGCCAATGCCTCGTCAAATATTTAAAAAAAAGATGGACATGTTTTAAGGTATTCAATCATCTCAAATTGTTTCCACAAACGATGAATAAATCGCGAGTAATAAATTAAATGGTAAACGTAATCATCACAAGTAGGTATTTGAAAAGGTTCACATGGTTCACAGAGTTGCACAATCATACCATGCATTAATCGATGGTCTATAGATTCACTCACACATGCATTATCAAAAACACGAATCTTTTTATCAACCATCAAAATAGATAGATCATCAATAAATAAAATAGGACAGTCAAGCACGTTTCAATCTAAGTGTTTTACAAAAATTAAATCATCAACACGATCTTTGTTACTATCCGGGGAGTACAAAAGTGTTTCAAAAGTTTCAAGCATCTTACCTTTATAAGCAGAAGAATAAGGGTCAATCTTACCGTTTCTATTTAATACGAACCTTCACTCATCGAGGGCATAGTGTAGTCGAAGCTCCGTTGTTGAGTTAACCTTTGTCAAATGGAACTCAAACATCATGTACAACCACAGAAACTGTTTAAGGCATGAATATAAATTGAAAACAAATTTGGCAAATTCCGTTACCTTATTCAAAAACCAAGTATCATAACAATAGAATGTATTTGCACACAATAGATGATGCTTGATTTTCCAACAAAATATACCAAAACAGATTCTGGGTTTAAAAACTTGGTTTTGATTAGTCATGCCGAAGTGTAAAAAAGATTTCATTAAACCAATCAAGTTAAACCATGAGGATTTTCGCATACATACCAACATACATTCAAAACTTTTTTTATTCACCAAAATAGATTTGCACAAATTCATGGATTTTACACAAGGCAAATCAAGAGAATAACAGCTCACACTTCCTTTCTTAGTTTGTGGCAATCCTAGAATAAAATCCATGGATAAGTCTACCCATGGTGAAGTAGGAATCGACAAAGGGGTGTAAAGGCCGTGAGGCATTACCTTAGATTTTGCTTGTTTACATGTGATGCACTTAGAACATACGTTTTTGATATCCTTTTTCATATGTGGCCAATGGAAGTGTTCTATCCCATGTAAAGGTGGTAAACCTTTAGGGGCCTCACTAAAAACATTCACATAATCCTGCAAAAGACATTGAAACACACTTGGCAAATATCCATTAATGTTAGATAGAGATAAATAGTTTTGCCTAAATCGCACAAGGATACAAGGCTGTTTATTGAGTAAGGCTCTCCGTACATCTTTTTTTGTTGCAATCAAAATTTTCTCTCTAGTTTTACCACTTGCGGATTGACTCACCTTTGGGCCATTTAAATTTTGACTTTTTTCACTACTAGCCTCTTTTCTCTCTGTCTTTTTTATTTGTCCTTTTTCCCTCACCCCCTCACAAATTTAATTGATCTTTATATACATCATTGGGATTTAAAGGAGCAAGAGTGAATTTTCAACCTTTAAATACAAGAGAGTATCTATTGAGCTTGCCTTGGTGTGTAACATCACGATCAAATTGCCAAGGCCGTCCAAGAAGCAAGTGTGTCGCATGCATTGGGACCACATCACACCATACCTCATCCTTATAATTCCCAAGCTTAAAAGTGATTAAGGACTGTTTTGTAACTTTAACTTCTGAGCATTCGTTAAGCCACTGAAGGTGATACGGATTAGGGTGCTCAATACAAGGTAACTTTAAAGAATCCACCAAATAACTGCTAACTATATTCGAACAACTCCCACTATCAATAATAAGTGAACATAAGTTACCTTTTATAAAACATATAGAATGGAAAATATTGGTCCTTTGGTGATCAAAATCGTCTCCCATTTGGATGTTAAGGGTGTGGCGGACTACCATCTTATTTTTTTCTCTCTTTTTTTTTGAAATACCTGCAAAACAAATACTCAACACTAAAAAAAATAACAAACCTCGCCGTTAGTCACTCAAAAAGGAAAATCAAATTCTCAAAGAGGTAGGATTCAGTCTTGTGAGTTCTTTAGTAGAGTTTATATCAATCAATTAGAAAGTGTATGAACCGAAACTACCAAATAATCCTAATTTGCACTAGGAGTCCAAAAAAATGACGAGACACCAATTGATTTGTGTCGCACCGAGGAAAAATTGTGCACACTTTTAAATCCTACTAACACAAGAAACAAGAAGGTGTTAGATATTTTAAAGGGAGAATGAAAAGAAAACAAATGAAAACCTATAGCTAAGAATCAATAAAAATTGTTGAAACTTGAAAACCTGAAAAATTGCGGAGTAACTTGACAACTTCGTTCGAGGTGTTACTACTCTCCAAAAATCATGAAATTAAATTTGGAATGTCCTTAAATATTTAATATTTTATCTGGAAAGTTTGGACATCAAACTCAACCCGCTGAATCTTTTTTAAATTTTTTATTGGATTTCATCTTTTTTAATTTTTTTGACTTTTTTGTCTTACTTTTTTGCTGGAAATATTTTTTATATTCAATCACAGCGCCAAAAATATTTATGTAAAATTTCAGATCAATCGGACAACTTTTACCCACTCAAATGAATTTTTTTCAAAAAATTTTTCTGGGTAAAATTGTTGTTTGTAGTTTTAAAAATAGAGATCAGTTTAGAACTCAACCAAGAACACCCAAAATGCCCAAAATCTGATACCAAATGATAGATGGTTGCCGTGGACCAAGATCGAGTCGTCAAGTCACGAGAAACCCCTACGAAAACTCAAAACGTTTGGATCTGAAACGAAACAGCAAAACTTAATTAGAATCAATTAAATCTGGAAACTAAAAATCCCCAAATCAATAAAGAACAGCCAAGAATCAAAACACTTATGAATAGATGTTCTTGGAAGCGAAGAACACGAAATTAAGCCCCAAGATTAACTTCCAATCAGCCGAAACTATCAAAGAGCATAAAACAGCAACTAAATTAAAAACAGATTGCGAAATCAATAGACACTAGTTCTAGGGATTGGACAGCAAGAAAAGGGGGATTTTTGTGAATAAAAAATGTTTCTTTATGTCCGAGGAAGTGCTGAATCAGATCTTGAATTTTGGAATGGCTGAAACAAAACAAGAACAATTAATCCCAAATTATTTAACAAAATGGCACAAGCAAAATTTAATAAAGAAGAATGAACAGCAAAAGAATAAAGAAAAGTCCTAAGAAGCCTTGAAATCGATAAAGATTTCACAACTCCCTTCAAACGGCTCTAATCTCCCCTCCAATGAAGAACAATGGCAAGAAGTAGGCTGAAGATGGCTCCCACAATCAAAAAGATTGTTAAAGCTACTTTTAAAGAAAACTCAAGAGAAAATTCTTGAAGAACTCAAAGAGAATTTTCACTCAAAACAAATCTGAAATTTTTAATGTAATTGTAATGTGTTCAATAAGGGCCATGCCTATTAGTAGACCTTCTATCTATTTCCTAATCTCATTAGGAAAATTTTAAAAAAACCTAATTAATAAATTATGACGGAAATTCAGCCAAGGCATTTTAATGGGCTGCTTGGGCCGAATTTTTACATATAATAATCCTAAAGTCTAAAAATTAAACTTAGATATTTAAACAATTAAAATTTTTACAAATTGGGCCACTTTAACAATTTGGCCTGATTTTCAACTAAGTATGGTTTGACTTCTTGGTTGGGCTTGGAATCATCTTATTGGGCCTTGCCTTCAAGAACTTGGGCTTGTAGTGTATCTCCTACCGAAATTGGTTCGTTGATGCTCGTAATGGAGATCCAATGCGCTTTGGCTGCAAGATTCAGTTTCTTGGACCAAGATTTCCAAGATTTGAAATCTTGATTTTCTTGATTCTTGAAATCGCTCCAAACAGCCAAATTGGGCCAAGATTCGGTTTCTTGATTTTCTTGAAAACAAGAAAGTGAATCTTGATTTTCTCTTTCTTTTGTATACGCATCTAAGGCCTTGCTAACAAATTTCTGAATGGTCCCATTTAGTTTGGAACACATTTGTCTGGCCTTTGACCTCGTTATTGGGCCTTGTGGTAATTTGAGCCCATCACGTTCTTGAGCTTGGGTTGGGCCTTTGTGGCTCGTATCATGTTTTTAAGCCTGGAGCATGTATTCCTAAGTTGTTGTCAAGTGAAGGTGAGCATCATAATTTTATCTTGAATAAATCTATTGAACCTTTCCATTTGCTCCAGGTTTTATCTTTATTCCCGAAAACAAAAGATGTGAATTTTGATGGCTTGCAAAATCAAAATCAAATCTTTGATTCTGGAAGATGTTCTATATTGTGGTTTAAAAGATTCAAGCATGTTTTGCAAGATAATGACTTTAAATTGATTCATGTTCTTTCTATGATGCCGGTCATGAACTTTTCAAGTCAGATTGAAATGGTAAGCAAAAACCTTGTCTTTGATCCCGGTGAATATTGTTCTATGTCATTGTTCAAAGGATATGAGCCATGGAATTTTGTTTTCCAAGATTATATCTTTCGAATACTTAGTGATTCTAGTTTGTCACCATCGATGAACTTCTTGAATTATAATGGTAAGGTAATACCAATTTTGAATAAGATTTTGAAAAGTTATTTGAAATGGTATCTTTGCAAAGAGGGCCGTGATTCCCACATTTTTAGAAGCGACTTTGTCAGGTTTATGGATAAAGGGGGTCGTGATCTAGAAAGGTTTTTCGCAAGCAAATGGCCCAATTTGAGGAAAAATCTTTTTCAAGAGGGAGGGAACGATACGATCCCGGTTGCATCATGTCTTGATACAATTCGACGACATCAGATTTGGCCTAAACGTGAGGGCCCAAGTGCAAAATGAAGCTTTTAATTTTATTTTGTTAATTTGGTTTCTGAAAAATAAAGACTTTGATTTATTTATTTTAGTTATTTAATTATGTCCTGTTTACTAAATGCATCTTTAATCAATGTCTTGCATTATTGATCTACATTATGACATGTATTATGTGTTCTGCATTTAATAAAGTCATGCATTATGTAACTCTTATGTTAGTTAAGTTTGCATCATAAATTATGACATGCATTATGTAACTCTTATGTTAGTTAAGTTTGCATCATAAATTATGACATGCATTATGTAACTCCCATGTTAGTTTAAGTCTACATCATTAAATTAAGTCATGCAATAAGTAACTCATTTGTTCATTTAGTTTGCATCTTAATTAAATCATGCATTTAAGCATCATAGTTGTTTGATTTAGTTTATAAGTGTGTTATTTAATTTGGATGTTATTTTTTATTTAATGCATGAGTTATAGTGTGTTTAATTTTTTTTGTGTTTGCTGTAGGAAAGTTAAAAAGGCTGACCACATATTTTAAAGCTACAATAGGGCTGTTCGTTTGCCAAGAAGAATCAAATGCTGCCACATTCAATTGGCTGCCCAGTTTTGGCATAAAAGAGTGTGCATTTGGTCACTTAATTGCTGGTACATTTTTGGAATGTTTTTGGGGGATATTGAAGCACCCAAAGCTCATTATGGTGACTTTTCAAATGGAACAAGAGTGACTCTTCAAGTCTGATCGTTTCATACAATCAAGGCTAGTTATGGTGCTAATTAAAGAGATGAATACACAAGCATTAAGGCATTTGGTTAAAGGGAAAATGAAGGGACACCAAACAACACATTTAATGGACCATTAAGCCTTTATCAAGTGAAGAGGCATGACTTTTCAGCTATGTATGAATCAAGTGAAAGGACATGGCTCTTTGGCTTCCCATTAAGAGTTATAACTGAATTTTAATAGCTGATATGAATGTTGAATTTGAATAGTCATAATAATCCCTATAAATAGTTTGTAAGAAAATATTGTTTGGTCAGACAATACTCTTTGACATTTTATGAATTTTAATTCATTTGTGAGTTTCTTCAACTCTCTAAATTCGTTTAAGACTCAAGCTGACTTATCTAGCATAGCTAGTGGCGTCTTCCTTGTTTCTTTGAACTTATCACACAATTCGAGTGTGGCGTTCACCCCATTGATACCTTTGGTTCCTATTTTGCTAAATAGCGGGTCAAGGTCCTATTTCAATCACCTATCCACCTTTAAGTGTCCTATAAGTCTCGGGTCAATACTCACTTTAGTATTGGTTTATTCTTGACTCTTAAACTCTATCTCCATTCCACCCTCAACTATCCACTTAATTACCTTGTTACTTGTCCACCAAAACTTCATCATCCATTTCCTTAACCATTTTCATTGTTTTGCCGAATTCCATACTTAAAACTATTTTCTCCATATAACCTTAACCTTTGTACCTATTCGGAACCTTTTGTTTAAAGCCTATACTTAGCCAAATTCCACCAAACTCCGATTTGAATGGGACTTCTCCATTTTACGATCGGGTAATCTAAATGACCTGAGTCATCACCGAAGCGAGTTCATATCAGAAAGCTTTTAACTTGACTAATGGTCGTCAGACGAGGCCATTCTTGGATCTCCTTGATCTTCTCTTGATCCACCTCTAGGCCTTCGGTACTTACAACGAAACCAAAGAACACGACTTTGTCAATACAAAAATTACATTTCTTAAGATTTGCATATAACACTTCCTTTCGTAAAACCTCTAAAACATCACGTAAATGTTCAATATGATCAGCCAATGATTTGCTATAAATTAAAATGTCATCAAAGTATACCACGCAAAATCGGCCAATAAAAGATCACAAAATGTGATTCATCAATCACATAAAGGTGCTTGGTGCATTTTTGAGGCCGAATGGCATCATTAGCCACTCATACAAACCATATTTGTTTTTAAAGGCTGTCTTCCACTCGTCCTCTTCTCGCACGCGTATTTGGTGATATCCACTCTTCAAATCAATCTTGGAGAAGAGTTTGGCACCACTAAGCTCATCGAGCATGTCATCGAGTCTAAGAATAGGGTGACAATACTTGACGGTGATTTTGTTAATGGCTCGACAGTCCATGCACATTCTCCACAAGCCATCCTTTTTGGGCACCAGCAGAATAGGTACCTGATAGAAGGTTGCGCGTGGACCAAGATCGAGTTGCCAAGTTATGGGAAAAGTCTTACGAAAACTATCGACACTTAGATCTGAAACGAAAACAGAAAACAGAAAATTAAACTTAAAAGACCAAGAAAAGCAAATTGAAATAAAATGATACTTGGGTGGCAAGAAAGGATGAATAAAGAACGTTTCTTGATGCCAAAGAATGTTGCAAAACAGATCTTTGAAGCTTGGAATGGCTGGAAACGCAACAAGAACAGTTAAACCAAGTTAATCAACAATTTGACACAAACAAAAATAATTAAAAAAGAACAAACAGTAAAAAAGATGGATAAAGTCCTAAGAAGCCTTCAAATCAAGAAAGATTTCACAACTCCTTTCAAATGGCTCTAATCTTCCCTCCAATGTAAAAACACGGCAAGAAGAAGGTTGAAGATGGCTCCTACAATCAAAAAAATTGTTAAAACTACTTCTAAAGAAAACTCAAGAGAGAATTCTTGGAGAAACTCAAAGAGAGTGTTCACTCCACAAAAAAAATCTGAATTCAATATATCATCTATAAGGGTGGCCGGCCAAGCCATATATATAGGCCTCCTAACTACTTTCTTATCCCTACTAGGAAAACTAAAAAACCCTAATTGTTGTCTTTCAAGGGAATTTCGTCCAAGGCCTTTAAATGGGCCTCTTGGACTGAATTCTTACATAGAAATTTATTCATAGTCTAAAAATTAAAACTAAGAATTTAAAGAATTAAATTTTACAAATTGGGCTACTTTGACAATTTGGCCTGATTTTCAACTAAGTCTAATTTAAACTTCTTGGTTGGGCTTGGAACATCTTATTGAGTCGTATCTTCAAGAACTTGGGCTTGTAATCCGTTCTCTCCTGAAATTGGTTCGTTGATGCTCATAACTAAGATCCAATGCGCCTTAGCTGTAAGATTCAGTTTCTTGGACCAAGATTTCCAAGATTTGAAATCTTGATTTTCTTGATTCTTGAAATCGCTCAAAACAACAAAACTGGACCAATATTCGGTTTCTTGATTTTCTTGAAAACAAGAAAGTGAATCTTGATTTTCTTTTTCCTTTGTATACACATCTAAAGCCTTGCTAATGAAGTCTTGAACAGTTCCATTTAGTTTCATACGCATTTGCTTTGCCTTTGACCTCGTTATTGGGTCTTGTGGTAATTTGAGTCCATCATGTTCTTAAACTTGAGTTGGGGCTTTGTGACTCGTATCAGTACCACGCAAGGGCTTAAACTTTCCTGTATGTAGCCCTTTTCCATCAAGTCAGCCACTTGATGATGCGATCTGGCTCGGTGATGTGAGTCGAGTCATTAATGTACCCGGTCGTTAAAATGAGAAGTATCGCTCGATTTAAAATAAAGGGGTTAAATTCGGCTAAGTGTGGTATTTAGTTTCCAAAATAGGTTCAAGATGCTTAAGTAAGGTATGTAATGGATTTGGTTAAGTGAATAGGCTAAAAGTTATTTGAAGATGGATTTGCGGATGGCTCGAATGGTTTTAAGGTCAAGAAGGAACCAGTACTAAAATGAAGTACCAACCCGATTCTTATAAAAGCACTTAAAGGTGGTGGAAAGGACCTTGACCTGCTCACTAAAAGAGTTAGGAACCAGAGGTATCAAATGGTTGAACGCCACACTAGGGATTAAGTGATAAGTTCGAAGAAACAAGGAAGACGCCACTAGCAAGCTAGATAAGTCTACTTGAGTCAAACGAAATAAGAGAGTTGAAAAACTCACAAAATGTATAAACATTAATCAAATGTTCAAAAGTCCTTTTACAATGAAAATAAACAACTATTTATAACTAAAACAAGGGCTAGCCGAATAGTCATCTAATTTCAGCTTTTAATAAGCTGAAATTTCCAGAAAAATTCAAGAAAATTCCAAGAAACTTCTTCAGCAATGAAAACATCTTTGGACAGTTTCTAGAGTGTCTAAATGCAGCTGAAATTAATTGGGATGCATGGGAACTGGTTGGCTTTGTTGAGGACGTCTAAGGATAGCTTCTAGATGCCTAGAAGGTGCCAAAATTAATTGAAAGACATTGGGAGCTGATTGGCCATGTCTATGTTCAGCCAAGTGCTTAAATGAGCTCCTTTAATCCTGCCTTGAGGAGCTAAACGTGCAGTAGCATTTTAATGGGATTTTTGGAGCACGAACAGCCCAAATAATGTGAATGGATGAACTCTAATAGCCTCTAAGTGTGAAAGGATGAAATTGATTAGCCACGAGCTGAATGGACTCCATTTGAATAGCCTTGTCCATTGAATTCTTTGAATAGCCACTTGGAGAAGCTCAACACAGCAGCTAGAGTTTTAATTAAGCTCATTGTCCATTGAGCTCCACGAATAGTCATATGGAAAAAAGGGAATTATCAGCTCCATCAATGTTGTTTCATGCATGTACCTGCAGTAATTAAATTCAGCCAATTAATCAAGTTAAGACAAATTAAATTCGGCTGCAACTTAGACAATAAACCTGCTCATAAATTTGACTGAATTCAGACATATTAAATCAACAATAAGACACATTAATTAGATGTAATGAGATAGACACATTTATGCTATGTAATAACTAAAACATATTAAAACATGCATGGACACATTTAACATAAACAATTAATTTTGTCCAGATTTAAACAAATTAAACACTAACGATTATTGAGCTGAATTAACTAATTTAACTAACTCAAATAGTTTATTCCATCAAATAAAATTAATGAGCTAAAAATAAATTAAACCGAGCTCAAATGAGCTAAATTAAGCTCATGTGAGTTGAATTAAAATTAGGTGAGCTTAACCAAGGACATGTCTGGGTGATAGAGGGTTGCGCGCGAACCAAGATCGGGTTGTCAAGCCACGAGAAACTCCTAAGAAAGCTTTAGACGATCAGATCTGAAACGAAACAACAAAAATTAATTAGAATCAATTAGATCTAGAAACTAAAAATCCCCAAATCAATAAAGAACAGCCAAGAATCAAAACACTTATGAATAGATGTTCTTGGAATCCAAGAACACGAAATTAAGCTCCAAGATTAACTTCCAATCAGCCGAAACTATCAAAGAACACAAAACAACAACTAAATTAAAAACAGATTGCGAAATCAATGGACACTAGTTCTAGGGATTGGACGGTAAGAAAAGGGGGATTTTTATGAATCAAAAACGTTTCTTTATGTCCAAGGAAGTGCCGAATCAGATCTTGAAGTTTGGAATGGCTGAAACGAAACAAGAATAATTAATCCCAAATTATTCAACAAAACGGCACAAGCAGAATTTAATAAAGAAGAATGAACAACAAAAGAATAAAGAAAAGTCCAAAGAAGCCTTGAAATCGATAAAGATTTCACAACTCCCTTCAAACGACTCCAATCTCCCCTCCAACGAAGAACAATGGCAAGAAGAAGGCTGAAGATGGCTCCCACAATCAAAAAGATTGTTAAAACTAATTCTAAAGAAAACTCAAGAGAAAATTCTTGAAGAACTCAAAGAGAATTTTCACTCAAAGCAAATCTGAAATTTTCAATGTGATTGTAATGTCTTCTATGGGTGGCTGCCCAAGTCATATATGTAGGCCTTCTAACTATTTTCCTAACCCTAATAAGAAAACTAAAAAAGAACCTAATTATTGATTTTCAAGGGAATTTCGTCCAAGGCTTTTAATGGGCCTCTTTGGGCTGAATATTTACATAGAAATTTATTTATAAAGTCTAAAAATTAAAACAAAGTATTTAAAGAATTAAAATTTTACAAATTGGGCCACTTTTACAAATTGGCCTGATTTTCAACTAAATCTGATTTAAATTTCTAGATTGGGCTTGGAACATCTTATTGGGCCTTGTCTTTAAGAACTTGGGCTTGTAATCTGTTCTCTCTCGAAATTGGCTTGTTAATGCTCGTAACTGAGATCCAATGTGCCTTAGTTGCAAGATTCGGTTTCTTGGATCAAGATTTCCAAGATTTGAAATCTTGATTTTCTTGATTCTTGAAATTGCTCAAAACAGCAAAATTGGACCAATATTTTGTTTCTTGATTTTCTTGAAAACAAGAAACTGAATCTTGACTTTCTTTTTCCTTCGTATACGAATCGAAGGCCTTTGTGACTTGTATCATTCCCCCCTTCCTCAAAAAGATTCGTCCTCGAATCTGAAAATCAAACGGAGATAAGTCAACCACATTGAAAGTAGAACTTGTAGACCAAACATAAGCATAACAAAACAAGTATAACGCATGCGAATGGACAAATTCAGATTACCATGCAAATAAGCTAATTTACTCGCCAATGCCTCATGAAATATTCGAAACAAAGATGGACATGTTTTAAGGCGTTCAATCATCTTAAATTGTTTCCACAAACTATGAATAAATCGCGAGTAATAAATCAAATGGTAAACGTAATCATCACAAGTAGGTATTTGAAAAGGTTCACACGGTTCACAGAGTTGCACAATCATACGATGCAGTAATCGACGGTCTATAGATTCAGTCACACATGCATTATCAAAAACAAGAATCTTTTTATCAACCACCAAAACAGATAGATCATCACTAAATAAAATAGGACAGTCAAACACGTTTTGATCTAAGTGTTTAACAAAAATTAAATCATCAACACGATCTTTGTCACTATTCAAGGAGTACAAAAGTGTTTCAAAAGTTTCAAGCATCTTACCTTTATAAGCAGAAGAGAAGGGTCGATTTTACCTTTTCCATTTAATACAAACCATCGCTCATCGGGGGCATAGTGTAGTCGAAGCTCTGTTGTTGAGTTAACCTTTGTCAAATGGAACTCAAACTTCATGTACAACCACCTAAACTGTTTAAGGCACGAATATAAATTGAAAAGAAATTTGGAAAATTTTGTTACCTTATTCACCAAAACAGATTTGCACAAATTCGCGGATTTTACACAAGGCAAATCAAGAGAATAACAACTCACGTTTCCTTTCGTAATGACTTTATCAACCACAATCGAAGAATAACAATTAATCGGATCAAAATGAGGGGATCTTTTAAGAATTAAGTCACCGAAAGTTTTATCAATAATTTTCAAATCTGCACAGGACTCGGTTGATAAAATTTCCTTACCTTGCTTACCTTCGGGCTTATGTAGTGTGATTTCATCTTTGCCTATGTTGATCGTATGAAAGCGTCTTTCATCGGAAAGGTATTGTAGTTGGAAGTTATCTTTCATATGTGGCCAATGGAAGTGTTCTATCCCACGCAAAGGTGGTAAACCTTTAGCGGCCTCACAAAAAACATCCTCATAATCCTACGAAAAACATTGAAACACACTAGGTAAATTTTCATTAATGTTAGATACAGATAAATAATTTTCCCTAAACCTCACAAGGATACAAGGCTATTCATTGAATAGGTCTCTCCGCACAACTTTTTTTGTTGCAATTAAATTTTTCACTCTATTTTTACCACTTGCGGATTCACTCACCTTTGGGCCATTTAAATTTTGACTTTTTTCACTACTAGCCTCTTTTCTCTCTGTCTTTTTTATTTGTCCTTTCTCCCTCACCCCTCACAAAATTTCATCATTTTTAATTGATCTTTACATACATCACTGGGATTTAAAGGAGCAAGAGTGAATTTTCGGCCTTTAAACACAAGAGAGTATCTATTAAGCTTGCCTTGGTATGTAACATCACGATCAAATTGCCAAGGTCGTCCAAGGAGCAAGTGTGCCGCATGCATTAGGACCACATCACACCATACCTCATCCTCGTAATCCCAAGCTTAAAAGTGATTAAGGACTGTTTTGTAACTTTAACTTCTGAGCATTCATTAAGCTAGTGAAGGTGATATGGCTTAGGGTGCTCGATATAAGGTAACCTTAAGGAATCCACCAAATAGCTGCTAACCACATTCGGACAACTCCCACTATAAATAATAAGTGAACATAAGTTACCTTTTATAAAACACCTAGAATGGAAAATATTGGTCCTTTGGTTATCACAATCGTCTCCCATTTGGATGTTAAAGGTGCGGCAGACTACCATCTTATTTTTTTTCCTCTTTTTTTTCAAATACCTGTAAAACAAATACTCAACACTCAAAAGAAAAATTAGCAAACCCCACCGTTAGTCACTCAAAAAGAAAAATCAAATTCTCAATGAGGTAGAATTCAGTCTTGTGAGTTCTTTAGTAGAGTCTATATCAACCAATTAGAAAGTGTATGAAATGAAACTACCAAAGAGTCCTAATTTGCACTAAGATGCTAAAAACTAACGAGACACGAATTAATTTGTGTTGCACCGAGGAAGAATTGTGCACACCTTAAAATCTTACGAACACAAGAAACAAGACGGTGCTAGATAGTGTAAAGGAAGAATAAAGGCAAACAAATGAAAACCTACAGCTAAGAATCAATAAAAATTGCTGAAACTGAAAAACCCGAAAAACTACAGAGTAACTTGACAACTTCGTTCAAGGTGTTCCCAATCTCCAAAAATCACAAAATTAAATCTAGAATGTCCTTAAATATTTGATTTTTAATTTGAAAAGTATGGGCACCAAAATCATCCCGCTGAATCTTTTTTTAAAATTTTTATTGGATTTCATATTTTTCAATTTTTTTGACTTTTTTGACTGAATTTTTTGTGGGAAATATTTTTTATATTCAATCACAGTGCGAAAAATATGTATGTAAAATTTTAGATCAATCGTATAATGTTTACCCACTCAAATAAATTTTTTTGAAAAATTTTTCTGGGTAAAACTGTTGTTTGTAGTTTAAAATATAGAGATCAGTTTAGAAATCAACCAAGAACACCCAGAACGCCCAAAATCTGATACCAAATGATAGAGGGTTGCGCGCGAACCATGATCGGGTTGTCAAGCCACGAGAAACTCCTAAGAAAGCTTTAGACGATCAGATCTGAAACGAAACAACAAAAATTAATTAGAATCAATTAGATCTAGAAACTAAAAATCCCCAAATCAATAAAGAACAGCCAAGAATCAAAACACTTATGAATAGATGTTCTTGGAATCCAAGAACAAGAAATTAAGCCCCAAGATTAACTTCCAATCAGCCGAAACTATCAAAGAACACAAAACAACAACTAAATTAAAAACAGATTGCGAAATCAATGGACACTAGTTCTAGGGATTGGACGTCAAGAAAAGGGGAATTTTTGTGAATCAAAAATGTTTCTTTATGTCCAAGGAAGTGCCAAATTAGATCTTAAAGTTTGGAATGGCTGAAACGAAACAAGAATAATTAATCCCAAATTATTCAACAAAACGGCACAAGCAGAACTTAATAAAGAAGAATGAACAGCAACAGAATAAAGAAAAGTCCAAAGAAGCCTTGAAATCGATAAAGATTTCACAACTCCCTTCAAACGACTCCAATCTCCCCTCCAACGAAGAACAATGGCAAGAAGAAGGCTGAAGATGGCTCCCACAATCAAAAAGATTGTTAAAACTACTTCTAAAGAAAACTCAAGAGAAAATTCTTGAAGAGCTCAAAGAGAATTTTCACTCAAAGCAAATCTGAAATTTTCAATGTAATTGTAATGTCTTCTATGGGTGGCTGGCCAAGCCATATATATAGGCCTTCTAACTATTTTCCTAACCCTAATAGGAAAACTAAAAAAGAACCTAATTATTGATTTTCAAGGGAATTTCGTCCAAGGCCTTTAATGGGCCTCTTTGGGCTGAATATTTACATAGAAATTTATTTATAAAGTCTAAAAATTAAAACTAAGTATTTAAAGAATTAAAATTTTACAAATTGGGCCACATTTACAATTTGGCCTGATTTTCAACTAAATCTGATTTAAATTTCTGGATTGGGCTTGGAACATCTTATTGGGCCTTGTCTTTAAGAACTTGGGCTTGTAATCTGTTATCTCCCGAAATTGGCTTGTTAATGCTCATACCAGAGATCCAATGCGCCTTAGTTGCAAGATTCGGTTTCTTGGATCAAGATTTCCAAGATTTGAAATCTTGATTTTCTTGATTCTTGAAATTGCTCAAAACAGGAAAATTGGACCAATATTCGGTTTCTTGATTTTCTTGAAAACAAGAAAGTGAATCTTGATATTCTTTTTCCTTCGTATACGAATCTAAGTCCTTTGTGACTCTTATCATTCCCCCTTCCTCAAAAAGATTCGTCCTCGAAACTAAAAAATCATACGGAGATAAGTCAACCATATTGACAGTAGAACTTGTAGTCCAAACATAAGCATAACAAAACAAGTATAACGCATGCGAATGGACAGATTCAGATTACCATGCAAACAAGCTAATTTACTCGCCAATGCCTCATCAAATATTCGAAACAAAGATGGACATGTTTTAAGGCATTCAATCATCTCAAATTGTTTCCACAAACTATGAATAAATCGCGAGTAATAAATCAAATGGTAAATGTAATCATCACAAGTAGGTATTTGAAAAGGTTCACACGGTTCACAGAGTTGCACAGTCATACGATGCAGTAATCGACGGTCTATAGATTCAGTCACACATGCATTATCAAAAACAAGAATCTTTTTATCAACCATCAAAACAGATAGATCATCACTAAATAAAATAGGAGAGTCAAACACGTTTTGATCTAAGTGTTTAACAAAAATTAAATCATCAACACGGTCTTTGTCACTATCTGAGGAGTACAAGAGTGTTTCAAAAGTTTCAAGCATCTTACCGTTATAAGCAGAAGAAGAAGGGTCGATTTTACCTTTTCCATTTATTACAAACCTTCGTTCATCGGGGGCATAGTGTAGTCAAAGCTCTGTTGTTGAGTTAACCTTTGTCAAATGGAACTCAAACTTCATGTACAACCACCTAAACTGTTTAAGGCACGAATATAAATTGAAAAGAAATTTGGCAAATTTCGTTACGTTATTCACCAAAACAGATTTGCACAAATTCGCAGATTTTACACAACGCAAAACAAGAGAATAACAACTCGCGCTTCCTTTCGTAATGACTTTATCAACCACAATCGAAGAATAACAATTAATCAGATCAAATGAGGGGATCTTTTAAGAATTAAGTCACCAAAAGTTTTATCAATAATTTTCAAATCTGCACGGGACTCGGTTGATAAAATTTCCTTACCTCGCTTACCTTCGGGCTCATGTAGTGTGATTTCATCTTTGCCTATGTTGATCGTAAGAAAGCGTCGTTCATCGGAAAGGTACTGCAGTTGGAAGTTATCTTTCATATGTGGCCAATGGAAGTGTTCCATCCCACGCAAAGCTGGTAAGCCTTTAGGGGCCTCACGAAAAACATCCTCATAATCCTACGAAAAACATTGAAACACACTAGGCAAATTTTCATTAATGTTAGATACAGATAAATAATTTTCCCTAAACCTCACAAGGATACAAGGCTGTTCATTGAATAGGTCTCTCCGCACATCTTTTTTGTTGCAATTAAATTTTCACTCTATTTTTACCACTTGCGGATTCACTCACCTTTGGGCCATTTAAATTTTGACTTTTTCACTACTAGCCTCTTTTCTCTCTGTCTTTTTATTTGTCCTTTCTCCCTCACCCCTCACAAAATTTCATCATTTTAATTGATCGTTACATACATCACTGGGATTTAAAGGAGCAAGAGTGAATTTTCGGCCTTTAAACACAAGAGAGTATCTATTAAGCTTGCCTTGGAGTGTAACATCACGATCAAATTGCCAAGGTTGTCCAAGGAGCAAGTGTGCCGCATGCATTGGGACCACATCATACCATACCTCATCCTCGTAATTCCCAAGCTTAAAAGTGATCAAGGACTGTTTTGTAACTTTAACTTCTGAGCATTCATTAAGCCACTGAAGGTGATACGGCTTAGGGTGCTCGATACAAGGTAACCTTATGGAATCCACCAAATAGTTGCTAACCACATTCGAACAACTCCCACTATCAATAATAAGTGAACATAAGTTACCTTTTATAAAATACCTAGAATGGAAAATATTGGTCCTTTGGTTATCACAATCGTCTCCCATTTGGATGTTAAGGGTGCGGCAGACTACCATCTTATTTTTTTTCCTCTTTTTTTTTGAAATACTTGTAAAACAAATAATCAACACTCAAAAGAAAAATTAGCAAACGCCACGGTTAGTCACTCAAAAAGAAAAATCAAATTCTCAATGAGGTAGAATTCAGCCTTGTGAGTTCTTTAGTAGAGTCTATATCAACCAATTAGAAAGTGTATGAACCGAAACTACCAAAGAGTCCTAATTTGCACTGAGATGCCAAAAACTGACGAGACACCAATTAGTTTGTGTTGCACCGAGGAAGAATTGTGCACACCTTAAAATCATAATAACACAAGAAACAAGTAGGTGTTAGATAGTTTAAAGGAAGAATAAAGGCAAACAAATGAAAACCTACAGCTAAGAATCAATAAAAATTGCTGAAATTGAAAAACCCGAAAAACCACAGAGTAACTTGACAACTTCGTTCAAGGTGTTCCCAATCTCCAAAAATCACAAAATTAAATCTAGAATGTCCTTAAATATTTGATTTTTAATCTGAAAAGTATGGGCACCAAAATCATCCCGCTGGATCTTTTTTTTTAATTTTTATTGTATTTCGTCTTTTTCAAATTTTTTGACTTTTTTGACTGAATTTTTTGTGGGAAATATTTTTATATTCAATCACAGTGCGAAAAATATGTATGTAAAATTTTAGATCAATCGGATAAAGTTTACCCACTCAAATGAATTTTTTTGAAAAATTTTTCTGGGTAAAACTGCTGTTTGTAGTTTAAAATATAGAGATCACTTTAGAAATCAACCAAGAACACCCAGAACGCCCAAAATCTGATACCAAATGATAGAGGGTTGCGCACGAACCAAGATTGGGTTGTCAAGCCACGAGAAACTCCTAAGACAGCTTTAGACGATCAGATCTGAAACGAATTAGTAAAACTTAATTAGAATCAATTAGATCTAGAAACTAAAAATCCCCAAATCAATAAAGAATAGCCAAGAATCAAAACACTTATGAATAGATGTTCTTGGAATCCAAGAACACGAAATTAAGCCCCAAGATTAACTTCCAATCAGCCGAAACTATCAAAGAACACAAAACAACAACTAAATTAAAAACAGATTGCGAAATCAATGGACACTAGTTCTAGGGATTGGACAGCAAGAAAAGGGGAATTTTTGTGAATCAAAAACGTTTCTTTATGTCCAAGGAAGTGCCGAATTAGATCTTGAAGTTTGGAATGGCTGAAACGAAACAAGAATAATTAATCCCAAATTATTCAACAAAACGACACAAGCAAAATTTAATAAAGAAGAATGAACAGGAAAAGAATAAAGAAAAGTCCTAAGAAGCCTTGAAATCGATAAAGATTTCACAACTCCCTTCAAACGACTCCAATCTCCCCTCCAACGAAGAACAATGGCAAGAAGAAGGCTGAAGATGGCTCCCACAATCAAAAAGATTGTTAAAACTACTTCTAAAGAAAACTCAAGAGAAAATTCTTGAAGAACTCAAAGAGAATTTTCACTCAAAGCAAATCTAAAACTTTCAATGTAATTGTAATGTCTTCTATGGGTGGCTGGGCAAGCCATATATATAGGCCTTCTAACTATTTTCCTAACCCTAATAAGAAAACTAAAAAAAACCTAATTATTGATTTTCGAGGGAATTTCGTCCAAGGCTTTTAATGGGCCTCTTTGGGCTGAATTTTTACATGGAAATTTATTTATAAAGTCTAAAAATTAAAACTAAGTATTTAAAGAATTAAAATTTTACAAATTGGGCCACTTTGACAATTTGGCCTGATTTTCAACTAAATCTGATTTAAATTTCTAGATTGGGCTTGGAAATCTTATTGGGCCTTGTCTTTAAGAACTTGGGCTTGTAATCTGCTCTCTCCCGAAATTGGCTTGTTAATGCTCGTAACTGAGATGCAATGCGTCTTAGTTACAAGATTCGGTTTCTTGGATCAAGATTTCCAAGATTTGAAATCTTGATTTTCTTGATTCTTGAAATTGCTTAAAACAGCAAAATTGGACCAAGATTCGGTTTCTTGATTTTCTTGAAAACAAGAAAGTGAATCCTGATTTTCTTTTTCCTTCGTATACAAATCTAAGGCCTTTGTGACTCGTATCACCGGGCATGGCCGTATCACTTGTCGGTGCAACTTCTTAGTCTCCTCGGGGTTGCTTTGGCAGGCTAGACAGATCGGGATTATAGCTTCAGGCACAAAGTCAATTTGATATTCGGTGCCACGAAGAGGTGGCAATCCTCTGGTAGCTCCTCTAGAAATACATCCTCAAATTCCTAAATTAAAATCACAACAGAAGAAGGAAAAATAGTTTTAAGTTCATTAGTATCAAAAAGGCATTCTCTGTACATAAGTACAAGAATAGGCTGGCACATCATTAAGGACTTTCTCACTTCTCTTTTTTTCGCAGACACACTTATTTTGCCACTCTCATCTTCTTTCTGATTTTCTTTTTCAACTTATGTTTTTACCTCAATTTTTTCAACTTATCCTTTATTTTATTTTCTTTTTCTTTTTCACTCTTTTTTTTCTTATTATTTTTCTTTTTCTACAGTCTCTTTTAGCTTGATTTGATATTGATACACTTCTTTCAGGGTAAGAAGGGCTAGAGTTACATTTTTGCCTAGATACTTAAAGGTATAACAATTGGTATATCTATTATGGATTACACGTCGATAAAATGCCATGGATGTCCTAAAAGAAGGTGTCCCACATGCATGGGAACCACATCGCACACCACCTCGTCTTGGTATTTTTTGATACAAAAGGCTAAAACAACTTGTTTTGTCACTTTAAGTTCTCCGTCGTCATTCAACCATTGTAGCTTGTACAGATTTGGATGCTTGTTCGTGGTTAAACCAAGTTTTTCAACCAGCATATTACTTGCGACATTGGTGCAACTTCCTCCGTCAATAATCATGCTACATACCTTGCCTTAGATGTGGCACCAGGTGTGGAAAATATTTTCTCTTTGTTGTTCGGTTTCGGTACTTAGAATGTTGAGGCTCCTTTTCACCACAAGAATCTAACCTTCAACTGGTAACTCTAAATCTTCTTCTTCATCGGATGGCATTTCAAACTCATTTTCGTTCTCTTCCTCGGACTCAATTTTACTGTTGGGCTATACCATCATGATTCACCGGTTGGAACATTGGCTGGCTATGTGTCCCCGTCCTTGACACTTGAAACAATTTATGTCTCTTGTGCGATTTGGAGTAGTCTCTATTTTATTCTTACTTGCCTCGCCAAAAGTTGGATTGGATTTGGCTGCTACAATAGGATCCTTGGTTCAAACAAGGGGTTTATTAGCTCCTTGACTCCATTTGGTGGTAGATGGATTAGAGTAGGAACAGCTAACTCCCTTCCGTTTAAGTTACTTTTCGACTTTAATGGCCATGTGAACCATGTCCATCATTTTAACATAGTGTTGCAATTCGACTATATTGGCGATGTCACGGTTTAATCCCGCAAGAAACCTAGCCATTGTTACCTCCCGATCCTCCTCAATATCAGCTCAAATTATTGCTATCTCCATTTCCTTGTAGTAGTCTTCCACACTTTGATTGCCTTGGGTAAAATTTTGCAATCGTTGGTAGAGATCTCAGTGACAATAAGAAGGTATGAAACGCTTTCTCATGACTGCTTTCATTTCAGCCAAAGTTGAGATGGGTCTCTCTCCATTTTTTCTTTGACTTGTCAGGAGTTGCTCCCACCACACAATGGCGTAATCCGATAACTCAAAAGCCGCCAATTTTTTTCTCCCATTCCAAGTAAGCCTCGAGGTCGTTCTTCCCTTGGAACAGAGGTATGGTTAAGGCTATCATCAGTACAATCTCGTTCTCTATGGCCTTGATTTTGATGGCCTTGATGCCTTACACTCCAAACAGATGAATGGTCACTTTCTTGGTCACTTGGTTCATAGGGATCTTCTCAGTTTTGGATAGGACCCCTGCGCCCTTATCTTGCATTTTCAGGAGTTCCCTCGTATTGTTCTAGTGCCTCGACTCAATATAATCGATCTTTGATGGGTTTGAGTGATGTGAGCATACCCAGAGCAACCCAAGATTCACTTTTCCATCCTCTCGATCCTCCTAAAGGCCTGAATATTTGATCTCAAGCTAAGCAAATGCAAGAGGACGTGGTAGCGTTAACGAGTCAGTTTTGGCGTGAATTCCATCCCAAAGATGAAGGACCAGCTTGAGCCCAAACTTTGAGCAATCTATGCACCTTAGCGCAAGCCAAATTTTACTTAGTTCAGCTCACTCGAGCTCAAGTCAGCTCATTCGAGCTCAATTTAGCTCAATCTTAACCCAATGAGCTTATTTTTAGCTTTTTTTAGCTTGCATTTATTTTGCTGAAATAAACCATTTAATTTGTCTTTAGTTAAAGTTAAATTAGTTGTTTATTTTAAGTTAATTAATTTGTTAAAATTAGGACAAATAATTAATTAAGTGTTTTAATTATATCTAAATTAAATACTTAATTAATTGTGTTGTTTTAAATATGTCTAAAATTGTTAATATGTATGGCTGAATTTAATGTGCAAATTAATGAGTTCATATGCTGCTAATTTAATGTGTCTGAAATGCAATTAACTTGCTAATTTTATTTGCTACAGGTTCATGAATGGCTTGGTGCAATGTATGGGAGTGTGCATGCACAATTGAGGTTCAATGGAAGGCATTTAAGGAAGCACAAGTACTTGGGACGTTCATGCAAGAGGGGGCTACTGAATGTTCATGCATTTGCACATTCATGGACATAATTGAAGGAAGAACATATCTTGGGATGTTTCAGGCATGTTCTATGTATTTTCGAGATGATCATTTAAGTTTTTAAGGCACTTTAAAGCTCCATTCAACCAAAGGAGATGTAGGAACATAAAGGGCTGCACATTCATGGAATTAAGGCTCTTCTTCAAGGCTAAGTATGCATGAATGCATCAAGTGAAGCAACATGATGGTTCGGCCAATTCATGCACCATCTTCAAGCATGAACTGAAAATTTAATGGTTTAGTGTGAACATTTTTATTAATTGTGTGAACACATAGATGCCGAATTTGAGTAGTCATCTTTGTGTCTATAAATAGTTTATCTTTTCTTTGTAAAAGGAATGTTTTGAACTTTTGACAAATTATTAATAGAACTTCTGTTCTTGTGAGGTTTCTTCCTCTCTTATTTCGTTTGAGTCTCAAAGTGACTTATTTAGCTTGCTAGTGGCGTCAACCCGAACCCATTGAACTTATCACCAATCTGGTGTGGCGTTCATCCATCTTTTTATTCCTTTGGTTCTTACTTCTATATAGGTAACGGGTCAAGGTCCATCTTCGACTCTTCATTTAATCCACCTTAAGCAATATAAGTCCCGGGGAAATACTTCATATAGTATTGAATCGTTCTTGACGCTTGAGTTCGTATTTCCATTCCATTTTATCTATCAACTTATAAATTATTTCTTTGTTAAATTGAACCTATCAACCATCAAACCAAGCCCATCTTTTGAACTCATTTTGTTTACTTCTGCTTATAAATCAACCTAACTCCATCGATCTACAAAATTGAACCACACTTCTCATCGACGATTGGGCAATCAAGTGAATCGACTCAATCAACCGAGCCAAATCGTATCATCAAGTTTACGATCAAATAGTCGCTCCATTTCTCGCATGATTACTTGAAGGGTAAGATTTGGCATGCTTCCACCAACATTCCTTATAGGTTGAAAACCACCTCCCTTGTTTGGGTTCCTTTCTAGACTTCTTGACATTTTAAGTTCACACAACAAAAACCTCTTTATTTCTCTCCAAAGAAAAACTCACTCTCTTGGCTTTTGTTCACTCGAATAGGCTTACTACACTCTTGCCTTTTTCTGCTCAATCCGCCTCTCTGAACTATTTTAACTTTACAGCAGCCAATATGGGTAGGCTCACAAAAGTAATGATGGTTCGGGTAGGAAATGATATTAGTCTAGGGTAGGCTAACAAACAAAATGATGAAGAATTAAGTGTGGCTGAATGATAGGAAGGTGAATAAGTGATTTCGGCAGCAAGAAAAAAATTTCCAAACTAGCTTCTTTTTTTAATCCACATAGTTTATACCCCAAATGCTTATTTTCACACTCTTGAACGAAACAGAAATTTAATTTCACTGGCTCTAATACCAAATGATACAAACTCGGTTCGATGTTGATTCGAGTCATTTAGATTGTCTGATCGTGAAATTAAGTAAGGTGTTTAATATAGCGAAATAGGCTGGAAAAAATGAAGAATAAGTTCAGACGAAAAGGATGCAAAGAGGGTTTAGGAAAATGGAAGATTAGATTCGGCTAAGGCCAAGAGTGAACCAACAATATAAAGGAATGTTGACCCAAAACTTATACGGCACTTAGAGGTAATTTGGTTCAGTAAATAGCAAACAAAAACCTTGACCCGCTATTTAACAAGATAGGAACCAAAGGTATAATGAATGCCACACTTGAAGTGATAAGTTCAGATATCAAAGGAAAGAAAAGACGCCACGAGCCTAGCTTGATAAGTCAAATCAGTCCCAAAGAGAACAAGGAGATTTGGAGTACTCACAAGTTTCAAAATATTTTATAAAAATTTAGCAAAAGTCCCCACAACAATCTGGGAACAAAATATTTATAGGCATGAGACAAACCTCAGTCAAATAGACACACACCTTCATCTTAATTGAGCTATTGATGAACTTAATTAAGCCAATTAAAACTACATGACCTTTGATGAACTCTAACATATGTAACAGCAATGGTCAGCTTGTTTAATCTTCCAAATTAGCTAATAATGAGCTCAATGAGATGAATAAATATGTTTAATACTGGATATCTAATAGGGGGTTGCACGCGGACCAAGATCAAGTTCTCAAGTCACGGGAAACTCCTACGAAAACTCTAAACGCTTGGATCTAAAACGAAACAGAAAATTAAGATTGGATTCAATTAGATCTGAAACGAAAATACCCAAAACAATAAAAGATCAACCAAGCATTAAAAACGCTTATAGATAGCCAATCTTGGAAACCAAGAACATGGAATTAAGCCCCAAGAAGAGCATCCAAACAGTCGAATCTACCAAGAAACACAAAACAACAAACAAATTAAAAATCAGATTACGAAATCAATTGGAATTAGATCTAGGGATTTGGGATGGCAAGAAAAGAGGGATTTTGTGAATCAAAACGTTTCTTCTTGCCCAAGGATGATACCGAATCAGATCTTCAAGTTTGGAATGGGTTGGAATGCAACAAGAACAATTAATCCCAAGTTAATCAATAAATCGGCACAAACAGAAATTAATAAAGAAGAACGAACAGCAAGAAAATAAAAAAAGTCCTAAGAAGCCTTGAAATTGATAAAGATTTCACAACTCCCTTCCAACGGCTCTAATCTCCCCTCCAATGAAGAACAATGGAAAGAAGAAGGCTGAAGATGGCTCCCACAATCAAAGAGATTGTTAAAACTACTTCCAAAGAAAACTCAAGAGAAAATTCTTGAAGAACTCAAAGAGAATTTTCACTCAAAACAAATCTAAAATTTTTAATGTAATTGTAATGTGTTCAATAAGGTGGCCGGCCATGCCTATTAATAGGCCTTCTATCTATTTCCTAATCTCATTAGGAAAACTTAAAAAAGACCTAATTAATAAATTAAGAGGCAAATTCGGCCAAGGCATTTTAATGGGCTGCTTGGGCCGAATTTTTACATATAATAATCCTAAAGTCTAAAAATTAAACTTAAATATTTAAAAAAATAAAATTTTTACAAATTGAGCCACTGTAACAATTTGGCCTGATTTTCAACTAAGTATGGTTTGACTTCTTGGTTGGGCTTGGAATCATCTTATTGGGCGTTGCCTTCAAGAAGTTGGGCTTGTAGTCCATCTCCTACCGAAATTGGTTCGTTGATGCTCGTACCGGAGATCCGATATGCTTTGGCTGCAAGATTCGGTTTCTTGGACCAAGATTTCCAAGATTTGCAATCTTGATTTTCTTGATTCTTGAAATCGCTCCAAACAGCAAAATTTGGCCAAGATTCGGTTTCTTGATTTTCTTGAAAACAAGAAAGTGAATCTTGATTTTCTCTTTCTTTCGTGTACTAACAAATTCCTGAATGGTCCCCTTTAGTTTGGAACGCATTTGTCTGGCCTTTGAACTCGTTATTGGGCCTTATAGTAATTTGAGCCCATCACATTCTAGAGCTTGGGTTTAGCTTTTGTGACTCGTATCACTCAAGGATTGAATTTCAAAAGATTATTAAGGGCAAAATTGTAACACCCCAAAAGGGCCGAATTTGGTGATGTCACATTGTAACACCTCTTACCCGTATTCAGCGCTGGAATAGGGTACGAGGCATTACCAGAATAAATACACTTATAAACATATTAAACCGAGTTATAATATTTCATCTAAATTAAAAAGTTTCAAATTATTATCTTCGAGTCGCTAATTAGGGTGATAGAGGGTTGCGCGCGGACCGAGATCGAGTTGTCAAGTCACGGGAAACTCCTATGAAAGTTTGAAACAATCAGATTTGAAACGAAACAGAATAAAATAAAAGATTAGATCTTTGAATTTCCAGATCTGAAATAAAATCCCCGAATCAGCAAAGAATCAAATGGAGACTTGAAATCTGTATTAATAAGGATTCTTGAGAATCAAGAACACGTAACTGAACCCCAAAAAAGACTCTAACCTGCCGAATCTATCAATTGAACACGAAACAGAAAATTAAAACGCAACAGATCGCAACAACCCAAAAATTGAAATAGAATGATGATAGGTTGTTTGGACGGCAAGATCAATGGAAAAGGATGATTCAAGAACGTTTTCTTGCTGCCAAGAAGAGTGGTGATCGATTTCTTTAAGGTTGAAGTTGGCTGGAAACACAATAAAAGAATTGAAATAAGTTAGATAAAGAAAATGGCACAAGCAGAATTTAAAAGAAAGAATGACAGCAAGAAATAAAGATAAAGTCATAAGAAGCCTTGAAATCGATAAAGATTTCACAACTCCCTTCAAACGGCTCTAATCTCCCCTCCAATGAAGAACAATGGCAAGAAGAAGGCTGAAGATGGCTCCCACAATCAAAGAGATTGTTAAAACTACTTCCAAAGAAATCTCAAGAGAAAATTCTTGAAGAACTCAAAGAGAACTTTCACTCAAAACAAATCTGAAATTTTTAATGTAATTGTAATGTGTTCAATAAGGTGGCCGGCCATGCCTATTAATAGGCCTTCTATCTATTTCCTAATCTCATTAGGAAAACTTAAAAAAGACCTAATTAATAAATTAAGAGGCAAATTCGGCCAAGGCATTTTAATGGGCTACTTGGGCCGAATTTTTACATGTAATAATCCTAAAGTCTAAAAATTAAACTTAAATATTTAAACAAATAAAATTTTTACAAATTGAGCCACTGTAACAATTTGGCCTGATTTTCAACTAAGTATGGTTTGACTTCTTGGTTGGGCTTGGAATCATCTTATTGGGCGTTGCCTTCAAGAAGTTGGGCTTGCAGTCCATCTCCTACCGAAATTGGCTCGTTGATGCTCGTACCAGAGATCCAATATGCTTTGGCTGCAAGATTCGGTTTCTCGGACCAAGATTTCCAAGATTTGTAATCTTGATTTTCTTGATTCTTGAAATCGCTCCAAACAGCAAAATTTGGCCAAGATTCGGTTTCTTGATTTTCTTGAAAACAAGAAAGTGAATCTTGATTTTCTCTTTCTTTCGTGTACGCATCTAAGGCCTTGCTAACAAATTCCTGAATGGTCCCCTTTAGTTTGGAACGTATTTGTCTGGCCTTTGAACTCGTTATTGGGCCTTATAGTAATTTGAGCCCATCACATTCTAGAGCTTGGGTTTAGCTTTTGTGACTCGTATCACTCAAGGATTGAATTTAAAAAGATTATTAAGGGCAAAATTGTAACACCCCAAAAGGGCCGAATTTGGTGATGTCACATTGTAACACCTCTTACCCGTATTCAGCGCTGGAATAGGGTACGAGGCATTACCAGAATAAATACACTTATAAACAAATTAAACCGAGTTATAATATTTCATCTAAATTAAAAAGTTTCAAATTATTATCTTCGAGTCGCTAATTAGGGTGATAGAGGGTTGCGCGCGGACCGAGATCGAGTTGTCAAGTCACGGGAAACTCCTATGAAAGTTTGAAACAATCAGATTTGAAACGAAACAGAATAAAATAAAAGATTAGATCTTTGAATTTCCAGATCTGAAATAAAATCCCCGAATCAGCAAAGAATCAAATGGAGACTTGAAATCTGTATTAATAAGGATTCTTGAGAATCAAGAACACGTAACTGAACCCCAAAAAAGACTCTAACCTGCCGAATCTATCAATTGAACACGAAACAGAAAATTAAAACGCAACAGATCGCAACAACCCAAAAATTGAAATAGAATGATGATAGGTTGTTTGGACGGCAAGATCAATGGAAAAGGATGATTCAAGAACGTTTTCTTGCTGCCAAGAAGAGTGGTGATCGATTTCTTTAAGGTTGAAGTTGGCTGGAAACACAATAAAAGAATTGAAATAAGTTAGATAAAGAAAATGGCACAAGCAGAATTTAAAAGAAAGAATGACAGCAAGAAATAAAGATAAAGTCATAAGAAGCCTTGAAATCGATAAAGATTTCACAACTCCCTTCAAACGGCTCTAATCTCCCCTCCAATGAAGAACAATGGCAAGAAGAAGGCTGAAGATGGCTCCCACAATCAAAGAGATTGTTAAAACTACTTCCAAAGAAATCTCAAGAGAAAATTCTTGAAGAACTCAAAGAGAATTTTCACTCAAAACAAATTTGAAATTTTTAATGTAATTGTAAAGTGTTCAATAAGGTGGCCGGCCATGCCTATTAATAGGCCTTCTATCTATTTCCTAATCTCATTAGGAAAACTTAAAAAAGACCTAATTAATAAATTAAGAGGCAAATTCGGCCAAGGCATTTTAATGGGCTACTTTGGCCGAATTTTTACATGTAATAATCCTAAAGTCTAAAAATTAAACTTAAATATTTAAACAAATAAAATTTTTACAAATTGAGCCACTGTAACAATTTGGCCTGATTTTCAACTAAGTATGGTTTGACTTCTTGGTTGGGCTTGGAATCATCTTATTGGGCGTTGCCTTCAAGAAGTTGGGCTTGCAGTCCATCTCCTACCGAAATTGGCTCGTTGATGCTCGTACCAGAGATCCAATATGCTTTGGCTGCAAGATTCGGTTTCTTGGACCAAGATTTCCAAGATTTGTAATCTTGATTTTCTTGATTCTTGAAATCGCTCCAAACAGCAAAATTTGGCCAAGATTCGGTTTCTTGATTTTCTTGAAAACAAGAAAGTGAATCTTGATTTTCTCTTTCTTTCGTGTACGCATCTAAGGCCTTGCTAACAAATTCCTGAATGGTCCCCTTTAGTTTGGAACGTATTTGTCTGGCCTTTGAACTCGTTATTGGGCCTTATAGTAATTTGAGCCCATCACATTCTAGAGCTTGGGTTTGGCTTTTGTGACTCGTATCACTCAAGGATTGAATTTAAAAAGATTATTAAGGGCAAAATTGTAACACCCCAAAAGGGCCGAATTTGGTGATGTCACATTGTAACACCTCTTACCCGTATTCAGCGCTGGAATAGGGTACGAGGCATTACCAGAATAAATACACTTATAAACAAATTAAACCGAGTTATAATATTTCATCTAAATTAAAAAGTTTCAAATTATTATCTTCGAGTCGCTAATTAGGGTGATAGAGGGTTGCGCGCGGACCGAGATCGAGTTGTCAAGTCACGGGAAACTCCTATGAAAGTTTGAAACAATCAGATTTGAAACGAAATAGAATAAAATAAAAGATTAGATCTTTGAATTTCCAGATCTGAAATAAAATCCCCGAATCAGCAAAGAATCAAATGGAGACTTGAAATCTGTATTAATAAGGATTCTTGAGAATCAAGAACACGTAACTGAACCCCAAAAAAGACTCTAA
This sequence comes from Gossypium hirsutum, assembly GCF_007990345.1. NCBI lineage: Eukaryota > Viridiplantae > Streptophyta > Magnoliopsida > Malvales > Malvaceae > Gossypium > Gossypium hirsutum. The sequence goes on along the minus strand of NC_053439.1, from coordinate 28,798,450 downwards.
CCTGCCGAATCTATCAATTGAACACGAAACAGAAAATTAAAACGCAACAGATCGCAACAACCCAAAAATTGAAATAGAATGATGATAGGTTGTTTGGACGGCAAGATCAATGGAAAAGGATGATTCAAGAACGTTTTCTTGCTGCCAAGAAGAGTGGTGATCGATTTCTTTAAGGTTGAAGTTGGCTGGAAACACAATAAAAGAATTGAAATAAGTTAGATAAAGAAAATGGCACAAGCAGAATTTAAAAGAAAGAATGACAGCAAGAAATAAAGATAAAGTCATAAGAAGCCTTGAAATCGATAAAGATTTCACAACTCCCTTCAAACGGCTCTAATCTCCCCTCCAATGAAGGACAATGGCAAGAAGAAGGCTGAAGATGGCTCCCACAATCAAAGAGATTGTTAAAACTACTTCCAAAGAAATCTCAAGAGAAAATTCTTGAAGAACTCAAAGAGAATTTTCACTCAAAACAAATCTGAAATTTTTAATGTAATTGTAATGTGTTCAATAAGGTGGCCGGCCATGCCTATTAATAGGCCTTCTATCTATTTCCTAATCTCATTAGGAAAACTTAAAAAAGACCTAATTAATAAATTAAGAGGCAAATTCGGCCAAGGCATTTTAATGGGCTACTTGGGCCGAATTTTTACATGTAATAATCCTAAAGTCTAAAAATTAAACTTAAATATTTAAACAAATAAAATTTTTACAAATTGAGCCACTGTAACAATTTGGCCTGATTTTCAACTAAGTATGGTTTGACTTCTTGGTTGGGCTTGGAATCATCTTATTGGGCGTTGCCTTCAAGAAGTTGGGCTTGCAGTCCATCTCCTACCGAAATTGGCTCGTTGATGCTCGTACCAGAGATCCAATATGCTTTGGCTGCAAGATTCGGTTTCTTGGACCAAGATTTCCAAGATTTGTAATCTTGATTTTCTTGATTCTTGAAATCGCTCCAAACAGCAAAATTTGGCCAAGATTCGGTTTCTTGATTTTCTTGAAAACAAGAAAGTGAATCTTGATTTTCTCTTTCTTTCGTGTACGCATCTAAGGCCTTGCTAACAAATTCCTGAATGGTCCCCTTTAGTTTGGAACGTATTTGTCTGGCCTTTGAACTCGTTATTGGGCCTTATAGTAATTTGAGCCCATCACATTCTAGAGCTTGGGTTTGGCTTTTGTGACTCGTATCACTCAAGGATTGAATTTAAAAAGATTATTAAGGGCAAAATTGTAACACCCCAAAAGGGCCGAATTTGGTGATGTCACATTGTAACACTCTTACCCGTATTCAGCGCTGGAATAGGGTACGAGGCATTACCAGAATAAATACACTTATAAACAAATTAAACCGAGTTATAATATTTCATCTAAATTAAAAAGTTTCAAATTATTATCTTCGAGTCGCTAATTAGGGTGATAGAGGGTTGCGCGCGGACCGAGATCGAGTTGTCAAGTCACGGGAAACTCCTATGAATGTTTGAAACAATCAGATTTGAAACGAAACAGAATAAAATAAAAGATTAGATCTTTGAATTTCCAGATCTGAAATAAAATCCCCGAATCAGCAAAGAATCAAATGGAGACTTGAAATCTGTATTAATAAGGATTCTTGAGAATCAAGAACACGTAACTGAACCCCAAAAAAGACTCTAACCTGCCGAATCTATCAATTGAACACGAAACAGAAAATTAAAACGCAACAGATCGCAACAACCCAAAAATTGAAATAGAATGATGATAGGTTGTTTGGACGGCAAGATCAATGGAAAAGGATGATTCAAGAACGTTTTCTTGCTGCCAAGAAGAGTGGTGATCGATTTCTTTAAGGTTGAAGTTGGCTGGAAACACAATAAAAGAATTGAAATAAGTTAGATAAAGAAAATGGCACAAGCAGAATTTAAAAGAAAGAATGACAGCAAGAAATAAAGATAAAGTCATAAGAAGCCTTGAAATCGATAAAGATTTCACAACTCCCTTCAAACGGCTCTAATCTCCCCTCCAATGAAGAACAATGGCAAGAAGAAGGCTGAAGATGGCTCCCACAATCAAAGAGATTGTTAAAACTACTTCCAAAGAAATCTCAAGAGAAAATTCTTGAAGAACTCAAAGAGAATTTTCACTCAAAACAAATCTGAAATTTTTAATGTAATTGTAATGTGTTCAATAAGGTGGCCGGCCATGCCTATTAATAGGCCTTCTATCTATTTCCTAATCTCATTAGGAAAACTTAAAAAAGACCTAATTAATAAATTAATAGGCAAATTCGGCCAAGGCATTTTAATGGGCTACTTGGGCCGAATTTTTACATGTAATAATCCTAAAGTCTAAAAATTAAACTTAAATATTTAAACAAATAAAATTTTTACAAATTGAGCCACTGTAACAATTTGGCCTGATTTTCAACTAAGTATGGTTTGACTTCTTGGTTGGGCTTGGAATCATCTTATTGGGCGTTGCCTTCAAGAAGTTGGGCTTGCAGTCCATCTCCTACCGAAATTGGCTCGTTGATGCTCGTACCAGAGATCCAATATGCTTTGGCTGCAAGATTTGGTTTCTTGGACCAAGATTTCCAAGATTTGTAATCTTGATTTTCTTGATTCTTGAAATCGCTCCAAACAGCAAAATTTGGCCAAGATTCGGTTTCTTGATTTTCTTGAAAACAAGAAAGTGAATCTTGATTTTCTCTTTCTTTCGTGTACGCATCTAAGGCCTTGCTAACAAATTCCTGAATGGTCCCCTTTAGTTTGGAACGTATTTGTCTGGCCTTTGAACTCGTTATTGGGCCTTATAGTAATTTGAGCCCATCACATTCTAGAGCTTGGGTTTGGCTTTTGTGACTCGTATCACTCAAGGATTGAATTTAAAAAGATTATTAAGGGCAAAATTGTAACACCCCAAAAGGGCCGAATTTGGTGATGTCACATTGTAACACCTCTTACCCGTATTCAGCGCTGGAATAGGGTACGAGGCATTACCAGAATAAATACACTTATAAACAAATTAAACCGAGTTATAATATTTCATCTAAATTAAAAAGTTTCAAATTATTATCTTCGAGTCGCTAATTAGGGTGATAGAGGGTTGCGCGCGGACCGAGATCGAGTTGTCAAGTCACGGGAAACTCCTATGAAAGTTTGAAACAATCAGATTTGAAACGAAACAGAATAAAATAAAAGATTAGATCTTTGAATTTCCAGATCTGAAATAAAATCCCCGAATCAGCAAAGAATCAAATGGAGACTTGAAATAAGTATTAATAAGGATTCTTGAGAATCAAGATCACGTAATTGAACCCCAAAAAAGACTCTAACCTGCCGAATCTATCAATTGAGCACGAAACAGAAAATTAAAACGCAACAGATCACAACAACCCAAAAATTGAAATAGAATGATGATAGGTTGTTTGGATGGCAAGATCAATGGAAAAGGATGATTGAAAAATGTTTTCTTGCTGCCAAGAAGAGTGGTGATCGATTTCTTTAAGGTTGAAGTTGGCTGGAAACACAATAAAAGAATTGAAATAACTTAGATAAAGAAAAAGGCACAAGCATAATTTAAAAGAAAGAATGACAGCAAGAAATAAAGATAAAGTCATAAGAAGCCTTGAAATCGATTAAGATTTTACAACTCCCTTCAAACGGCTCTAATCTCCCCTCCAATAAAGAACAATGGCAAGAAGAAGGCTGAAGATGGCTCCCACAATCAAAGAGATTGTTAAAACTACTTCCAAAGAAAACTCAAGAGAAAATTCTTGAAGAACTCAAAGAGAATTTTCACTCAAAACAAATCTGAAATTTTTAATGTAGTTGTAATGTGTTCAATAAGGTGGTCGACCATGCCTATTAATAGGCCTTCTATCTATTTCCTAATCTCATTAGGAAAACTTAAAACAGACCTAATTAATAAATTAAGAGGCAAATTCGGCCAAGGCATTTTAATGGGCTGCTTGGGCCGAATTTTTACATGTAATAATCCTCAAGTGTAAAAATTAAACTTAAATATTTAAACAAATAAAATTTTTACAAATTGAGCCACTGTAACAATTTGGCCTGATTTTCAACTAAGTATGGTTTGACTTCTTGGTTGGCTTGGAATCATCTTATTGGGCGTTGCCTTCAAGAAGTTGGGCTTGTAGTCCATCTCCTACCGAAATTGGTTTGTTGATGCTCGTACCGGAGATCCAATATGCTTTGGCTGCAAGATTCGGTTTCTTGGACCAAGATTTCCAAGATTTGTAATCTTGATTTTCTTGATTCTTGAAATCGCTCCAAACAGCAAAATTTGGCCAAGATTCGGTTTCTTGATTTTCTTGAAAACAAGAAAGTGAATCTTGATTTTCTCTTTCTTTCGTGTACGCATCTAAGGCCTTGCTAACAAATTCTTGAATGGTCCTCTTTAGTTTGGAACGCATTTGTCTGGCCTTTGAACTCGTTATTGGGCCTTATAGTAATTTGAGCCCATCACATTCTAGAGCTTGGGTTGGGCTTTTGTGACTCGTATCACTCAAGGATTGAATTTCAAAAGATTATTAAGGGCAAAATTGTAACACCTCAAAAGGGCCGAATTTGGTGATGTCACATTGTTACACCTCTTACCCGTATTCAGCGCTAGAATAGGGTACGAGGCATTACCAGAATAAATACACTTATAAACATATTAAACCGAGTTATAATATTTCATCTAAATTAAAAAGTTTCAAATTATTATCTTCGAGTCGCTAATTAGGGTGATAGAGGGTTGCACGTGGTCCGAGATCGAGTTGTCAAGTCACGGGAAACTCCTATGAAAGTTTGAAACAATCAGATTTGAAACGAAACAGAATAAAATAAAAGATTAGATCTTTGAATTTCCAGATCTGAAATAAAATCCCCGAATCAGCAAAGAATCAAATGGAGACTTGAAATCTGTATTAATAAGGATTCTTGAGAATCAAGAACACGTAATTGAACCCCAAAAAAGACTCTAACCTGCCGAATCTATCAATTGAACACGAAACAGAAAATTAAAACGCAACAGATCGCAACAACCCAAAAATTGAAATAGAATGATGATAGGTTGTTTGGACGGCAAGATCAATGGAAAAGGATGATTCAAGAACGTTTTCTTGCTGCCAAGAAGAGTGGTGATCGATTTCTTTAAGGTTGAAGTTGGCTGGAAACACAATAAAAGAATTGAAATAAGTTAGATAAAGAAAATGGCACAAGCAGAATTTAAAGAAAGAATGACAGCAAGAAATAAAGATAAAGTCATAAGAAGCCTTGAAATCGATAAAGATTTCACAACTCCCTTCAAACGGCTCTAATCTCCCCTCCAATGAAGAACAATGGCAAGAAGAAGGCTGAAGATGGCTCGCCCAATCAAAGAGATTGTTAAAGCTACTTCCAAAGAAAACTCAAGAGAAAATTCTTGAAGAACTGAAAGAGAATTTTCACTCAAAACAAATCTGAAATTTTTAATGTAGTTGTAATGTGTTCAATAAGGTGGTCGGCCATGCCTATTAATAGGCCTTCTATCTATTTCCTAATCTCATTATGAAAACTTAAAAAAGACCTAATTAATAAATTAAGAGGCAAATTCGGCCAAGGCATTTTAATGGGCTGCTTGGGCCGAATTTTTACATGTAATAATCCTAAAGTCTAAAAATTAAACTTAAATATTTAAACAAATAAAATTTTTACAAATTGAGCCACTGTAACAATTTGGCCTGATTTTCAACTAAGTATGGTTTGACTTCTTGGTTGGGCTTGGAATCATCTTATTGGGCGTTGCCTTCAAGAAGTTGGGCTTGTAGTCCATCTCCTACCGAAATTGGTTCGTTGATGCTCGTACCGGAGATCCAATATGCTTTGGCTGCAAGATTCGTTTTCTTGGACCAAGATTTCCGAGATTTGTAATCTTGATTTTCTTGATTCTTGAAATCGCTCAAAACAGCAAAATTTGGCCAAGATTCGGTTTCTTGATTTTCTTGAAAACAAGAAAGTGAATCTTGATTTTCTCTTTCTTTCGTGTACGCATCTAAGGCCTTGCTAACAAATTCCTGAATGGTCCCCTTTAGTTTGGAACGCATTTGTCAGGCCTTTGAACTCGTTATTGGGCCTTATAGTAATTTGAGCCCATCACATTCTAGAGCTTGGGTTGGGCTTTTGTGACTCGTATCACTCAAGGATTGAATTTCAAAAGATTATTAAGGGCAAAATTGTAACACCCCAAAAGGGCCGAATTTGGTGATGTCATATTGTAACACCTCTTACCCGTATTCAGCGCTGGAATAGGGTACGAGGCATTACCAGAATAAATACACTTATAAACATATTAAACCGAGTTATAATATTTCATCTAAATTAAAAAGTTTCAAATTATTATCTTCGAGTCGCTAATTAAGGTGATAGAGGGTTGCGCGCGGACCAAGATCGAGTTGTCAAGTCACGGGATACTCCTATGAAAGTTTGAAACAATCAGATTTGAAACGAAACAGAATAAAATAAAAGATTAGATCTTTGAATTTCCAGATCTGAAATAAAATCCCCGAATCAGCAAAGAATCAAATGGAGACTTCAAATAAGTATTAATAAGGATTCTTGAGAATTAAGAACACGTAATTGAACCCCAAAAAAGACTCTAACCTGTCGAATCTATCAATTGAACACGAAACAGAAAATTAAAACGCAACAGATCACAACAACCCAAAATTGAAATAGAATGATGATAGGTTGTTTGGACGGCAAGATCAATGGAAAAGGATGATTGAAGAACGTTTTCTTGCTGCCAAGAAGAGTGGTGATCGATTTCTTTAAGGTTGAAGTTTGCTGGAAACACAATAAAAGAATTGAAATAAGTTAGATAAAGAAAATGGCAGAAGAAGAATTTAAAAGAAAGAATGACAGCAAGAAATAAAGATAAAGTCATAAGAAGCCTTGAAATCGATAAAGATTTCACAACTCCCTTCAAACGGCTCTAATCTCCCCTCCAATAAAGAACAATGGCAAGAAGAAGGCTGAAGATGGCTCCCACAATCAAAGAGATTGTTAAAACTACTTCCAAAGAAAACTCAAGAGAAAATTCTTGAAGAACTCAAAGAGAATTTTCACTCAAAACAAATCTGAAATTTTTAATGTAGTTGTAATGTGTTCAATAAGGTGGTCGGCCATGCCTATTAATAGGCCTTCTATCTATTTCCTAATCTCATTAGGAAAACTTAAAAAAGACCTAATTAATAAATTCAGAGGCAAATTTGGCCAAGGCATTTTAATGGGCTGCTTGGGCCGATATTTTTCATGTAATAATCCTAAACTCTAAAAATTAAACTTAAATATTTAAACAAATAAAATTTTTACAAATTGAGCCACTATAACAATTTGGCCTGATTTTCAACTAAGTATGGTTTGACTTCTTGGTTGGGCTTGGAATCATCTTATTGGGCGTTGCCTTTAAGAAGTTGGGCTTGTAGTCCATCTCCTACCGAAATTGGTTCGTTGATGCTCGTACCGGAGATCCAATATGCTTTGGCTGCAAGATTTGGTTTCTTGGACCAAGATTTCCAAGATTTGTAATCTTGATTTTCTTGATTCTTGAAATCGCTCCAAAAAGGAAAATTTGGCCAAGATTCGGTTTCTTGATTTTCTTGAAAACAAGAAAGTGAATCATGATTTTCTCTTTCTTTCCTGTACGCATCTAAGGCCTTGCTAACAAATTCCTGAATGGTCTCCTTTAGTTTGGAACGCATTTGTCTGGCCTTTGAACTCGTTATTGGGCCTTATAGTAATTTGAGCCCATCACATTCTAGAGCTTGGGTTGGGCTTTTGTGACTCGTATCACTCAAGGATTGAATTTCAAAAGATTATTAAGGGCAAAATTGTAACACCCCAAAAGGGCCGAATTTGGTGATGTCACATTATAACACCTCTTACCCGTATTCAGCGCTGGAATAGGGTACGAGGCATTACCAGAATAAATACACTTATAAACATATTAAACCGAGTTATAATATTTCATCTAAATTAAAAAGTTTCAAATTATTATCTTCGAGTCGCTAATTAGGGTGATAGAGGGTTGCGCGCGGACCGAGATCGAGTTGTCAAGTCACGGGAAACTCCTATGAAAGTTTGAAACAATCAGATTTGAAACGAAATAGAATAAAATAAAAGATTAGATCTTTGAATTTCCAGATCTGAAAAAAATCCCCGAATCAGCAAAGAATCAAATGGAGACTTGAAATAAGTATTAATAAGGATTCTTGAGAATCGAGAACACGTAATTGAACCCCAAAAAAGACTCTAACCTGCCGAATCTATCAATTGAACACGAAACAGAAAATTAAAACGCAACAGATCACAACAACCCAAAAATTGAAATAGAATGATGATAGGTTGTTTAGACGGCAAGATCAATGGAAAAGGATGATTGAAGAACGTTTTCTTGCTGCCAAGAAGAGTGGTGATCGATTTCTTTAAGGTTGAAGTTGGCTGGGAACACAATAAAAGAATTGAAATAAGTTAGATAAAGAAAATGGCACAAGCAGAATTTAAATGAAAGAATGACAGCAAGAAATAAATATAAAGTCATAAGAAGCCTTGAAATCGATAAAGATTTCACAACTCCCTTCAAACGGCTCTAATCTCCCCTCCAATGAAGAACAATGGCAAGAAGAAGGCTGAAGATGGCTCCCGCAATCAAAGAGATTGTTAAAACTACTTCCAAAGAAAACTCAAGAGAAAATTCTTGAAAAACTCAAAGATAATTTTCACTCAAAACAAATCTGAAATTTTTAATGTAATTGTAATGTGTTCAATAAGGTGGCCGGCCATGCCTATTAATAGGCCTTCTATCTATTTCCTAATCTCATTAGGAAAAATTAAAAAAGACCTAATTAATAAATTAAGCGGGAAATTCGGCCAAGGCATTTTAATGGGCTGCTTAGGCCGAATTTTTACATGTAATAATCCAAAAGTCTAAAAATTAAACTTAAATATTTAAACAATTAAAATTTTTACAAATTGAGCCACTGTAACAATTTGGCCTGATTTTCAACAAAGTATGGTTTGACTTCTTGGTTGGGCTTGGAATCATCTTATTGGGCGTTGCCTTCAAGAAGTTGGGCTTGTAGTCCATCTCCTACCAAAATTGGTTTGTTGATGCTCGTATCGGAGATCCAATATGCTTTGGCTGCAAGATTCGGTTTCTTGGACCAAGATTTCCCAGATTTGTAATCTTGATTTTCTTGATTCTTGAAATCGCTCCAAACAGCAAAATTTGGCCAAGATTCGGTTTCTTGATTTTCTTGAAAACAAGAAAGTGAATCTTGATTTTCTCTTTCTTTCGTGTACGCATCTAAGGCCTTGCTAACAAATTCCTGAATGGTACCCTTTAGTTTGGAACGCATTTGTCAGGCCTTTGAACTCGTTATTGGGCCTTATAGTAATTTGAGCCCATCACATTCTAGAGCTTGGGTTGGGCTTTTGTGACTCGTATCACTCAAGGATTGAATTTCAAAAGATTATTAAGGGCAAAATTGTAATACCCCAAAAGGGCCGAATTTGGTGTTGTCACATTGTAACACCTCTTACCCGTATTCAGCGCTGGAATAGGGTACGAGGCATTACCAGAATAAATACACTTATAAACATATTAGACCGAGTTATAATATTTCATCTAAATTAAAAAGTTTCAAATAATTATCTTCGAGTCGCTAATTAAGGTGATAGAGGGTTGCGCGTGGACCAAGATCGAGTTGTCAAGTCACGGGAAACTCCTATGAAAGTTTGAAACAATCAGATTTGAAACAAAACAGAATAAAATAAAAGATTAGATCTTTGAATTTCCAGATCTGAAATAAAATCCCCGAATCAGCAAAGAATCAAATGGAGACTTCAAATAAGTATTAATAAGGATTCTTGAGAATCAAGAACACGTAATTGAACCCCAAAAAAGACTCTAACCTGCCGAATCTATCAATTGAACACGAAACAGAAAATTAAAACGCAACAGATCGCAACAACCCAAAAATTGAAATAGAATGATGATAGGTTGTTTGGACGGCAAGATCAATGGAAAAGGATGATTGAAGAACGTTTTCTTGCTGCCAAGAAGAGTGGTGATCGATTTCTTTAAGGTTGAAGTTGGCTGGAAACACAATAAAAGAATTGAAATAAGTTAGATAAAGAAAATGGCACAAGCAGAATTTAAAAGAAAGAATGACAGCAAGAAATAAAGATAAAGTCATAAGAAGCCTTGAAATCGATAAAGATTTCACAACTCCCTTCAAACGGCTCTAATCTCCCCTCTAATGAAGAAAAATCGCAAGAAGAAGGCTGAAGATGGCTCCCACAATCAAAGAGATTGTTAAAACTACTTCCAAAGAAAACTCAAGAGAAAATTCTTGAAGAACTCAAAGAGAATTTTCACTCAAAACAAATCTGAAATTTTTAATGTAATTGTAATGTGTTCAATAAGGTGGCCGGCCATGCCTATTAATAGGCCTTCTATCTATTTCCTAATCTCATTAGGAAAACTTAAAAAAGACCTAATTAATAAATTAAGAGGCAAATTCGGCCAAGGCATTTTAATGGGCTGCTTAGGCTGAATTTTTACATGTAATAATCCAAAAGTCTAAAAATTAAACTTAAATATTTAAACAATTAAAATTTTTACAAATTGAGCCACTGTAACAATTTGGCCTGATTTTCAACTAAGTATGGTTTGACTTCTTGGTTGGGCTCGGAATCATTTTATTGGGCGTTGCCTTCAAGAAGTTGGGCTTGTAGTCCATCTCCTACCGAAATTGGTTCATTGATGCTCGTACCGGAGATCCAATATGCTTTGGCTGCAAGATTCGGTTTCTTGGACCAAGATTTCCAAGATTTGTAATCTTGATTTTCTTGATTCTTGAAATCGCTCCAAACAGCAAAATTTGGCCAAGATTCGGTTTCTTGATTTTCTTGAAAACAAGAAAGTGAATCTTGATTTTCTCTTTCTTTCGTGTACTAACAAATTCCTGAATGGTCCCCTTTAGTTTGGAACGCATTTGTCTGGCCTTTGAACTCGTTATTGGGCCTTATAGTAATTTGAGCCCATCACATTCTAGAGCTTGGGTTGGGCTTTTGTGACTCGTATCACTCAAGGATTGAATTTCAAAAGATTATTAAGGGCAAAATTGTAACACCCCAAAAGGGCCGAATTTGGTGATGTCACATTATAACACCTCTTACCCGTATTCAGCGTTGGAATAGGGTACGAGGCATTACCAGAATAAATACACTTATAAACATATTAAACCGAGTTATAATATTTCATCTAAATTAAAAAGTTTCAAATTATTATCTTTGAGTCGCTAATTAGGGTGATAGAGGGTTGCGCGCGGACCGAGATCGAGTTGTCAAGTCACGGGAAACTCCTATGAAAGTTTGAAACAATCAGATTTGAAACGAAACAGAATAAAATAAAAGATTAGATCTTTGAATTTCCAGATCTGAAATAAAATCCCCGAATCAGCAAAGAATCAAATGGAGACTTGAAATAAGTATTAATAAGGATTCTTGAGAATCAAGAACACGTAATTGAACCCCAAAAAAGACTCTAACCTGCCGAATCTATCAATTGAACACGAAACAGAAAATTAAAACACAACAGATCACAACAACCCAAAAATTGAAATAGAATGATGATAGGTTGTTTGGACGGCAAGATAAATGAAAAGGATGATTGAAGAACGTTTTCTTGCTGCCAAGAAGAGTGGTGATCGATTTCTTTAAGGTTGAAGTTGGCTGGAAACACAATAAAAGAATTGAAATAACTTAGATAAAGAAAATGGCACAAGCAAAATCTAAAAGAAAGAATGACAGCAAGAAATAAATATAAAGTCATAAGAAGTCTTGAAATCGATGATGTAACACCCCGAACCCAAGACCGTCACCGGAGTCGAACACGAGGTGTTAACAGACTTTTAAAAATTTTCCGGACACTGCCAATCTGCGTAATAGTCGCTTTGAAAATCATATCTTGAGTTTCACAACTCGAAAATTTGTTTGGTGATTTTTCCCTGAAACTAGACTCATATGCCCATCTACATAATTTTTTTTAGAATTTTTGGTTGTGACAGCCCAAAATTGACCCTAGTCGGGAAGTGGTTTCGGGACTGCTAAACCGAGTCACCGAAAGGTTTGAATGTGATGTTTATTGTCTAGAATATGTAATCATGAATGTGTGAAAATTTCAAGCTTCGATTTAGTCGATTGCATGTGAATTTAGTCAATAGGACTTATATGAGAAAATTTTAAAATGTGATAGGTCAATGCATGAGGACCTATTAGTGCAAGTGGAAGAAAAAGGGGACTTGCATGTCAAATTCCCCCTCCCTAAATGGTATTGGCCGGCCATGACAAAGTGGATAGGCAATTGGTGATGGGAAAAACATATTATAAAAAGTTTATGACAACATGTTGTGTTAAGAACAATAAAATATGAGGGGAGTGGGAGGAGAAACCAAAGTTGTTTCATCCTTGCTCCCCCATTTTGCCGAAACTAGAAGAAAAAAAAAAGGCTTCATCCTCTTTGCTCTTCTTGACCGAAAAATCAAAGGAAGAAGAAAGAGTTCTCTTGCTTATGTTCGGTTTGGATGAGGATTAAGAAGAGGTAAGTACCTTGAAACCCTTGGAAAATTTTGTATAAAGAAGATGGTTAGTTCAAGTTCTAATCATTCCATGGCTTAAGTTTTGATTGTTAGGAGGTTTGATGTTTGGCCAAGTAGGTTGATTTGAGCTTTCGGTTGTGGTTGTCAAGGGAGGAAATGAGATTTTGTTTGTCTTCAACAATTGGTTGGTAAATAAGTGTTAAATGTGAGAAAATTTCGTTTGGGTAATTGAAATAAATAATTAGAGGCTTAATTATCAAAAGGTTTCGGTTTGATATCATTTTTATAAGCATAATTAGTTCAATTTGATAATAAGGTATGAGGTGATAAGTAAAATTTTCATGGTGGTTTAGGTTTAATGACATTCGGCTATGGATTAAAAGTGTTAGCTAATTCGGCATAGGAGTATAAATGTTAATCACTTTATATTTGAAGCCTTGAAGAATAGGTTGTGGAATATTAAAGTGTTGAAGGTTAAATCTTTAAGCTTGGTTAATTTGGACATTCGGCTATTCTTATGACATTAGATACAAGGGTATGAAAGGTTATATATATATATATAAGTTTAATTTATTCATGGTAACTTGGCATGTGGATTGGATATATGTTAGTTAATACATGCATTTGGAAGTGATGTGTTTAATAATTAGGTATACGGTTTGGTTTCATTATTGAGTATAAGGGTTAAGTGTTTTAAATTGCCTTTGATGTATACATGTTTATATTGAAATATTAAGGCTATGATAGCCAATTGAGGGTTTCGGCCAAAATATTCAAATAGATTGGTGTGAATGTTTGAGTGATGAATTTGACTCTTGTGTCGAGTTGGGATGATATGTGTATTTTTATAAATAACTAGCAAGGTAATTAAACTAGTTGATTTATTTATTTAAGCTCAAGAACCTAAAGGAGAGGCGTCCAACAAGGGGAAATCGAAGGTCATCGAGTAGCCGACTCGGAATTATTTTACCCAACATACAGTAAGTCATTAAGCATGTAGTTGGTATTATTTCAAATGGTCATAATGTTTATGTATTGATGCTGAATGGAATGAATAAATATACATATATATATATGCATGTACGTATGTGATGATGAAATTGTTGAATGAAAAGAAAAGAGGTAAGATGTACTGAGTTGTTGATCTCGGCACTAAACGTGCGGGTATAACCATTTATGACCATGAGATTGGCGCTAAGTGCGCGGGATTAAATTGTACAGCACTAAGTGTGCGATTTGACTATGTTGCACTAAGTGTGCGAAATGAATATGATGCACTAAGTGTGCGAATTGACCATGCGGCACTAAGTGTGCGAGTTTGACTATGTAGCACTAAGTGTGCGATTTGATTACGTAGCACTAAGTGTGCGAGTTGATTATATAGCACTGAGTGTGCGGACTCAATATACATTCGTGAATCATTATGGACACTATGTGTGCGACACTATTGAGTCGATCGCGGACAGCGGATCGGGTAAGTGTCTTGAGTACATGGCTAATAGGTGCTATGCTTATACTTGGTGTTGAGCTCGGTAAGTTTGAACCTATGTGACAAATATACTTGAAGTCACGTACATAAAATTTATCGTAGGATGGGTGAAAGGCCGTTTAGTCGTTTGATTGTAACGAAAATAAATTGATTTATGAAAATGCTTCAATGTCCTATTGATGAGTATATGGAATGTGAATGCATGAATTGATATGAAACTGAATCGATAGGTTGGAGGAACTATGGTATGGTTCGGTATGGATGGAGTAAATTGTCTCGTTCCATTTTGTTTCCTCTTGTGATAATGTTATTGATGGATGGTAGTGCATTGCTTATGACTTACTGAGTTATAAACTCACTCGGTGTTTCCTTGTCACCCATTATAGGTTGCTTGGACTCATCTATTTTTGCGGGGTCAGGCCGTCATCGAAGTCATCACACCGGATAGCAAGTTTTGGTACTTTCTTTTTAGTTGGCTTAGAAGAACATTTTGGCATGTATAAGCTATTACGTTGTGTTTGAACTTTGGCATGTAAACTTTAAGCCATGCGAAAATGGCACGAATGTTCGATTGAGTTGGATCAAGGGTAGGCATGAAATGGACCTAGTTACTTTCGTAACAGATGCTGGCAGCAGCAGTGTCATGAGATTGAAAAATCACTAAAAATAGTAGGAGTGGAATTAATTGATGAATAAATTATGTAATCGAATCTCGATGAGTCTGTTTTCATGAGGAAGTAACGAAAAGATCATATGGGCAGTATATTAAGAGATAAACAGATTTTTGTGGGACAGGGCCAGAACGGTTTCTGGATTCCCTGCTCCGACTTTGGAAATTCATTATAAATTAACCAGAGATAATTAGGGGTCGTACCATATATGTACAGATTCCTATCTGAGTCTAGTTTTCATAGAAACAAACGGCATCAGTATTTAAGCCCCGTGCAGGGAGATATCCAAGTCGTAATGGGAAAAGGTCAGTGTAGTCGACCCCTGCAACATGGGAGACTTTGACTAATAAACTGTACTAATTGGCCCAACCAAAAATTCTAGAAAAAAATACATAGATGGGCACATGAGTCTAGTTTCTGGGAAAAATTACGAAACTGAGTTTCGAGTTACGAAACTCAAGATATGATTTTTAAACGACTAGTACACAGATTGGGCAGTGTCTGGAAAATAAATTTTATAAGGGGTTAAAGTCAGTTAACACCTCGTGTTCGACTCCGGTGTCGGTTTCGGGTTCGGGGTGTTACATTGGTCGGGCCAATTAGTACAGTTTATTAGTCAAATTCTCCCATGTTACAGGGATCGACTACCCTGACCTTTGCGCATTACGACTTGGATATCTCCTTGTACAGGGCTCCAATACTGATACCGTTTGTTTCTAATGAAACTAGACTCAAAGGGGAATCCACACATATAAGGCATGACTTCTAATTATCTCTGGATAATTTATGGTGAATTATCAAAGTCGAAACAGGAGATCCAGAAACCGTTCTGGCCCTGTTTCACGAGAACTTTAATATCTCTTAATATACTGTCCATATGAGTTTTTTTGTTACTTTCATATGAAAATAGATTCATCAAGGTTCGATTACACAATTTATTCACTATTTAACTCCATTCCTAAAAATTTTTGTGATTTTTTAAATCCACACCACTGCTGCTGTCAGCATCTGTTTTCAAGGTAAACTTTACCTGTTCCGTGGTTACCATGGACCAACTAGGGATTCGTCATACATGGGTCCACATATGATCATATTTAGCCATTCCAATGGCTGATCATTTGCCCAACACTTCCATTCCAAACCATAGTCACATCATGAAACCATATAAACATACATAAACACAAATGGTCTAATGCCATACTCCACTTCTACAAGCCATTTTCGCATGGCTGTACACACATACATCACAAAAAGTACTTAAAACAACAAGGGGTAGTCCTATACATGCCATATCCAGAGCTCAACAAAAAGAGTACCAAAAGAGCTTTGATAGTGTGGATGACTTCGACTTCGTTGATCCCGAATCCGATAGCTAACGAACAAAATCTATAAAACAGAGAGCCAAAGCAACCGGGTAAGCAATTTAAGCTTAGTAAGTTTCAAGTAATGAAATCGGCTTTGACTAAAGTATTACATTCACATAGCTAACTGAATCACTTTATTGATACACATTCTCATAATCATACTTACTTCACACTTCATCAACATATATACACACAAGGTATCAACCTATCTAAAAGCCGAAAGTTCGTTAGCCGATTGCACGAATACTATTTAAAACGAATCGACTTTTCCGAAGCACATGCAAACATACCTTATCGTTCGGGTTAGTCGAGCGTATTAATTGAATTAGTTACAGCACAAAACGCTCACATTCAAATCCAAGTCTCTTCGAAATTTAGCCGGATATAACCGCAAGCACAATTGCCTTCGGGTCTTAACCCGGGTATAGCAACTCGCACGAATGCCTTCGGGTCTTAGCCCGGATATATCAACTTGCATAATTGCCTTCGGGTCTTAGCCCGGATATATCAACTCGCACAAATGCCTTCGGGTTTTAGCCCGGATATATCAACTCGCACAAATGCCTTCGGGTCTTAGCCCGGATTTATCAACTCGCACAAATGCCTTCGGGTCTTAGCCCGGATATATCAACTCGCACAAATGCCTTCGGGTCTTAGCCCGGATATATCAAATGCTCATGCACACATATATCTATAATCTTAACACATCCATATCTTATTTTCGTTACTAAGGCTCAAACACAAATCATTTATTAAACCTTTCAAATTTCGGCTCAATAGCCACTCACAAAGAGCATGATTTCGATTGGCTTTATAACTTAGTCTCTATGCACATTCGACTATCCGTCATAGTATGACTAATCATTTCAATATAATTCAAGTAGGGTCATTCCTCGAAGACTTACCTCGGATACTTTGAATAGTTGTGGATAGACTACTCGATCACTTTTTCCTTTCCTTTATCAGATTTTGACCCCCTTGGCTCTTGAGCTTGATTCAACAAGTAGATTTTATTAAATAACTTATCAAATTAGCGATTCGATTTAATACATGTATACCATACAACTAAGTACAAAAGATGTTATTAACTAGATATTAAACATCAAACATATGCTCTACTCATGTACCAACGAACATGATACTAGCTCAATACCATGCATAATCGAATTTATTTAGCATCATTTAGTTTTATATAAATACACATATCATCCCAACTCGACACAAGAGTCAAATTCATCACTCAAACATTCACACCAATCTATTTGAATATCTTGGCCGAAACCCTCAATTGGCTAACATAGCCTTAATATTTCAATATAAACATGTATACATCAATGGCAATTTAAAACACTTAGCCCTTATACTCAATAATGAAACCAACCCGTATACCTAATTATTTAACACATCACCTCCAAATGCATATATTAACTAACATATATCCAATCCACATGCCAAGTTACCATGAATAAATTAAACTTATATATATATATATAGATAACCTTTCACACCCTTGTATCTAGTGTCATGAGAATAGCCGAATGTCCAAATTAACCAAGCTTAAAGATTTAACCTTCAACACTTTAATGATCCACAACCTATTCTTCAAGGCTTCAATTATAAAGTAATTAACATTTATACTCTTGTGCCGAATTAGCTAACACTTATAGTCCATAGCCGAACCTCTTGATGATTAAGCCTCCAATTATTCATTTCAATTACCCTTACATTTTTACTTATCAAAGCTGAAACCCATACATGACATTACTCATATCATTCAAACTCACCTTCTAAAAAAAATCATGAACAATGCCGAATCCTTAAGTGTTCAAATCCCTAATTTACTCAACACATTCTTCATCAAAACTTAAAGGAAATAATCAAATTCCTTCTTTAATAACCATAGCCGAATGCTCCATCCATCCATCAAAAATTCCAAGTTTTCAAATGGGCTAATATGGAGCTAGCTAAATGACTTAAACTAAGCTTAAAATTTCAAAACTAACAAAATTTTACTAACCTTCTCAAGCTTCAAGTGACCGAATGCTACCCTCCTATCTTCCTCTCTACAATCGGCCAAGAAGAACAAGGTGATAACCTCCCTCTTTCTTTTTTTTTCTTTTAGTATCCTTAGTATTTCTTTTATTATTTCTTTTCTTTTACTTAAAATAATGACCACTTCATGGAAATTTACCACATAGTCTAATATATGCTCCATCATGGCCGTCCACTATGCACACAAAAGGAGTATTTGACATGCAAAGCCAATATTTTCACTACATGCTTAAATAGGTCCATATAAATTAACCTATCGCATTTCAAAAGTGTCACACATAAGTCCTATTAACTAGGTTCACATGCAATCGACTAAATCGAAGTTTAAAACTTTCACACATTCATATTCACATATTCTAGACAATAATTATCACATCCAAATACTTCGGTGACTCGGCTTAGCGGTCCCGAAACCACTTCCCGACTAGGGTCAATTTAGGGCTGTCACAACTCTCCCCCACTTAAGAAATTTTCGTCCCCGAAAATCTTACCGGTGAATAATTTTGGATATCGGTCCTTCATAGAGTTCTCAAGTTCCCAAGTGGCTTCTTCTATTCCGTGTTTATGCCACAACACCTTCACTAATGGGATTTTCTTATTTCGCAACTCTTTTACTTCACGCATCAAAATGCGAACCGGTTGTTCTTCATAACTCAAGTTAGGTTGAATCTCGATCTCAGATGGAGCGATTACATGCGACGGGTCGGATCTATATCGTCGAAGCATCGAGACATGGAAAACGTTGTGAATCTTTTCAAGTTCAGGGGGCAAAATCAATCTATACGCAACTGGACCAACTCGTCCGGAGATTTCATACGGCCCAATGAATCTCGGACTCAATTTGCCCTTACGGCCAAATCTGAGTATCTTTTTCCAAGGTGAAACCTTAAGGAACACTTTGTCTCCCACCTGATACTCGATGTCTTTTCGTTTCAAATCCGCGTACGACTTCTGACGATCTGTGGCTGCTTTCAGACTTTCACGGATTACTTTTACTTTCTGTTCGGCATCCTTAATCAAATCAACTCCGAAAATTTTACTTTCACCGAGCTCGGTCCAAAACAATGGTGTACGGCATTTACGACCGTACAAAGCCTTGTAAGGTGCCATCTTAATACTTGATTGAAAACTATTGTTGTAAGCGAATTCAATCAAAGGTAAATACCGTTCCCATGAACTACTGAACTCGAGGATGCAACATCTCAACATATCCTCAAGTATCTGAATTATCCGCTCGGATTGACCATCGGTTTGGGGGTGAAAAGTAGTGCTAAAATGCAGCTTGGTACCCAAAGCTTCTTGCAATTTCTTCCAAAATCGTAAGGTAAATCTCGGATCTCTATCCGACACGATAGAAATAGGTACCCCGTGTAATCTCACAATCTGAGAAACATACAATTCAGCTAGTTTATCCAATGAAAAATCCGTACGCACGGGGATAAAGTGAGCCGACTTAGTCAGTCTATCAACCACAACCCAAATCGCATCCTTCTTACTTGTTGACAATGGCAGTCCGGACACAAAGTCCATTGTGACTCGATCCCATTTCCACTCAGGTATCATGATCGGCTGAAGTAATCCTGAAGGCACTTGATGTTCCGCTTTCACTTGTTGACATATTAAACATCTCGAAACAAAGTCGGAGATGTCTCGTTTCATACCATGCCACCAAAACCAACGTTTCAAATCGTTGTACATTTTCGTACTCCCCGGGTGAATTGACATTCGGCTACAATGGGCTTCGTTCAGAATCATCGAAATGAGTCCCGAATTCCTTGGAACACACAAACGACTTCTGAACCTCAAACAATCATCATCATCAATTTGAAACTCCGATTCCTTGTTCGGAACACACTCAGCCCGTTTTGCAACCAATTCATCATCGACTTTCTGAGCTTCACGAATTTGATGAGTCAATAATGGTTTGGCTTTTAATTCAGCTACTAACACATTGTCGGGTAAAACAGACAAATGCACATTCATCGCTCGTAAAGCAAACAATGACTTCCGGCTTAAGGCGTCTGCAACCACATTAGCCTTTCCCGAGTGGTAATCAATGACAAGCTCGTAATCTTTCAACAACTCAAGCCAACGTCTTTGTCGCAGATTCAAGTCTCGCTGAGTCATCAAATATTTGAGACTTTTGTGATCCGAAAATACATGGCACTTCTCACCAAACAAATAATGTCGCCATATTTTCAAAGCAAATACGATGGCAGCTAGTTCGAGATCATGGGTCGGATAATTTCTCTCGTGTGGCTTCAATTGCCTCGACGCATAGGCCACAACTCGACCTTCTTGCATCAATACGCAACCCAACCCAAGTAGGGATGCGTCACTATAAATGACAAACTCTTTGCCTGATTCGGGTTGCACTAAAATTGGAGCTTCAGTCAAATGAGTTTTTAGTTGATCGAAACTTTTCTGACATTTCTCCGTCCATTCGAACTTAACATCCTTTTGAAGTAGCTTCGTCATTGGTGTGGCTATCATCGAGAAACCTTTGACAAATCATCGGTAATAACCGGCGAGCCCCAAAAAGCTCCGAACCTCAGTAATATTTCTTGGAGGCTTCCAGTTAAGTATGGCTGAAATTTTGCTCGGGTCAACTCGAATACCCGATGCGGATACCACATGACCCAAGAAGGTAACCTCTCTTAACCAGAACTCACACTTACTGAACTTAGCATATAACTGCTTATCCCGCAACATTTGCAACACTAGTCTCAGGTGCTCAGCATGTTCGGTCTCATCTCTTGAATAGACCAAGATGTCATCAATGAACACAACTACGAACCGATCCAAATATGGTCTGAAGATCCGATTCATCAAATCCATAAATACTGCAGGGGCATTAGTGAGCCCAAACGGCATCACTAAGAATTCGTAGTGACCGTACCTCGTTCTGAAAGCAGTTTTGGGTACGTCCGAATCTCGAATCCGCAACTGATAATAACCCGATCTCAAATCTATTTTTGAGAACACTGAGGCCCCCTTTAGTTGATCAAACAAATCATCAATACGCGGTAACGGATATTTATTCTTTATCGTCACTTTATTCAGTTGACGATAGTCAATGCACAACCTCATGGTTCCGTCCTTCTTTTTCACGAACAATACTGGTGCACCCCAAGGTGAGAAATTGGCCGAGCGAAACCTCTATCCGTCAATTCTTGCAACTGAGCTTTCAACTCTTTTAACTCGGTTGGTGCCATACGATACGGAGCTATCGAAATCAGCGTAGTCCCAGGTACAAGCTCAATACCAAACTCTATCTCCCGAACAGGTGGTAAACCCGGCAATTCTTCAGGAAAAACATCCGGGTATTCACAAACCACCGGCACAGATTCAGGTTTCCTTTCTAATTCTTGGTCATCCAGTACATACGCAAGGTATGCTTCGCACCCTTTTCTTACATATTTCTGGGCCAACATTGAGGATATTACAGCTGGCACCCCATCCAAGTCCGTAGACTCAACTCGGATTACTTCGTTATTCACGCACCTCAAATCAATAGTCTTGCTTTTGCAATTCACAACAGCATCATGCACGGTCAACCAATCCAACCCGAGAATAATATCAAATTCATCAAACGGCAAAAGCATCAAGTCCGCCGGAAAACAGGAACCTCGGATTACTAGGGGACATTTCTTGCACACTTTGTCGACAAGCACGTAACGACCCAAGGGATTTGACACCCGAATTACGAACTCAGTAGACTCAATAGGTAAAGTCTTACTGGATGCTAAGGTTTCACATATGTAAGAATGAGTAGAACCGGGGTCAATCAAAGCAATTACATTAGTGTCAAAGAGAGTAAAAGTACCGGTAATAACATCAGGCGAAGAAGCATCCTCGCGGGCACGTATAGCATAAGCTCTAGCAGGCGCACGAGCCTCGGATCTGGTCGTAGCATCTCTAGATCCTCTCTGACCACCACTAGCATTGCCCGTATTTCTAGATGGTCTACCTCGAGCAGTGGTAGCACCCGGTTTCCCACTCTGATTTATATTCTGTTCAGACAGCCTCGGGCAATCTTTAATGAAGTGGTCAACTGATCCACACTTGTAACAGGAGCGGTCATGGAATCTACAACTCCCCAAATGCCATTTACCGCAATATCGACATTCTATTCTGTCTTGACGTTCATTCCCAACACTAGCGATCGAAGTGCCTCGGGTACCCATAGGGGGTCGATCACGGTCTCGTCTAAAAATGCCAGAAGTGCCTCTAGACCGGCCCACATCATCTCGAAATTTCTTCGATGCTTGTTGAAGAGACTTTCCCGAGGATCTTTTACGAAACTCCCTAGTTCCCACATCAACTTTTTGTTTTTCTTTTCTAAGCTCTTCGACTTTACAAGCTCGCTCGACAAGTACTACGAACTCTCGTATTTCAAGAATGCCAACGAACATTTTTATATCTTCATTCAGCCCATCCTCGAAGCGTTTACACATGATAGCCTCGGACGAAACACATTCCCGAGCGTATCTACTAAGTCTAACAAATTTTCGCTCGTAATCAGTAACTGACATAGAACCTTGCTTAAGCTTAAGAAATTCCTTCCGTTTTTGATCAACAAATCTCTGACTGATATACTTTATCCGAAACTCAGTTTGGAAAAACTCCCAAGTTACCTGCTCTTGGGGCACAACAGAAGTCAGAGTACTCCACCAATAGTAGGCAGAATCGCGTAGCAAGGAGATAGTACACTTTAGGCATTCATCGGGTGTACAAGATAGCTCATCGAGTACCCGGATAGTGTTGTCCAACCAAAATTCAGCTTGCTCGGCATCGTCGCTATCCGTAGCCTTAAATTCAGTGGCCCCATGTTTTCGGATTCTGTCAACTGGGGGCTTATTTGACCTTATTTGGTCAGTTACCGGAGGTATTGTAGGTGCGGGGGTTGTATTAGTCGGGAATGGAGGTTGTGGAACAGCCGTATTAGTTCGAATGTATTGGTTGAACCAATCATTCATCATACTATAGAAAGCTTGTCTAGCTTCATCATTCGGGTTACTAGCATTAGGTTGAGAGTCCACCGGCGCTGTCCCTTGTGCGGGAGCAGGCGCTACACTCTCAAGATCATCAGCTACCGCTCGGTCGGGATCGGGATCGATTACTATAAATAAACACATTTGCAAATGTCAGAAATCACCACACTATCAATTAATCACATAAAATGGCATGTATAGCTAGACCCCAACACATTACGGTAGTCCTAGAATCGACTAAACCTGGCTCTGATACCAATCAAATGTAACACCCCGAACCCGAGACCGTCACCGGAGTCGAACACGAGGTGTTAACAGACTTTTAAAAATTTTCCAGACACTGCCAATCCGCGTAATAGTTGCTTTAAAAATCATATCTTGAGTTTCACAACTCGAAAATTTGTTTCGTGATTTTTCCCTGAAACTAGACTCATATGCCCATCTACATAATTTTTTTTAGAATTTTTGGTCGGGCCAATTAGTACAGTTTATTAGTCAAAGTCTCCCATGTTACAGGGATCGACTACCCTGACCTTTGCGCATTACGACTTGGATATCTCCTTGTACAGGGCTCCAATACTGATACCGTTTGTTTCTAATGAAACTAGACTCAAAGGGGAATCCACACATATAAGGCATGACTTCTAACTATCTCTGGATAATTTATGGTGAATTATCAAAGTCGAAACAGGAGATCCAGAAACCGTTCTGGCCCTGTTTCACGAGAACTTTAATATCTCTTAATATACTGTCCATATGATTTTTTTTGTTACTTTCATATGAAAATAGATTCATCAAGGTTCGATTACACAATTTATTCACTATTTAACTCCATTCCTACAAATTTTTGTGACTTTTCAAATCCACACCACTGCTGCTGTCAGCATCTGTTTTCAAGGTAAACTTTACCTGTTCCGTGGTTACCATGGACCAACTAGGGATTCGTCATACATGGGTCCACATATGATCATATTTAGCCATTCCAATGGCTGATCATTTGCCCAACACTTCCATTCCAAACCATAGTCACATCATGAAACCATATAAACATACATAAACACAAATGGTCTAATGCCATACTCCACTTCTACAAGCCATTTTCGCATGGCTGTACACACATACATCACAAAAAGTACTTAAAACAACAAGGGGTAGTCCTATACATGCCATATCCAGAGTTCAACAAAAAGAGTACCAAAAGAGCTTTGATAGTGTGGATGACTTCGACTTCGTTGATCCCGAATCCGATAGCTAACGAACAAAATCTATAAAACAGAGAGCCAAAGCAACCAGGTAAGCAATTTAAGCTTAGTAAGTTTCAAGTAATGAAATCGGCTTTGACTAAAGTATTACATTCACATATCTAACTGAATCACTTTATTGATACACATTCTCATAATCATACTTACTTCACACTTCATCAACATATATACACACAAGGTATCAACCTATCTAAAAGCCGAAAGTTCGTTAGCCGATTGCACGAATACTATTTAAAACGAATCGACTTTTCCGAAGCACATGCAAACATACCTTATCGTTCGGGTCAGTCGAGCGTATTAATTGAATTAGTTACAGCACAAAACGCTCACATTCAAACCCAAGTCTCTTCGAAATTTAGCCAGATATAACCGCAAGCACAATTACCTTCGGGTCTTAACCCGGGTATAGCAACTCGCACGAATGCCTTCGGGTCTTAGCCCGGATATATCAACTTGCATAATTGCCTTCGGGTCTTAGCCCGGATATATCAACTCGCACAAATGCCTTCGGGTTTTAGCCCGAATATATCAACTCGCACAAATGCCTTCGGGTCTTAGCCCGGATTTATCAACTCGCACAAATGCCTTCGGGTCTTAGCCCGGATATATCAACTCGCACAAATGCCTTCGGGTCTTAGCCCGGATATATCAAATGCTCATGCACACATATATCTATAATCTTAACACATCCATATCTTATTTTCGTTACTAAGGCTCAAACACAAATCATTTATTAAACCTTTCAAATTTCGGCTCAATAGCCACTCACAAAGAGCATGATTTCGATTGGCTTTATAACTTAGTCTCTATGCACATTCGACTATCCGTCATAGTATGACTAATCATTTCAATATAATTCAAGTAGGGTCATTCCTCGAAGACTTACCTGGGATACTTTGAATAGTTGTGGATAGACTACTCGATCACTTTTTCCTTTCCTTTATCAGATTTTGACCCCCTTGGCTCTTGAGCTTGATTCAACAAGTAGATTTTATTAAATAACTTATCAAATTAGCGATTCGATTTAATACATGTATACCATACAACTAAGTACAAAAGATGTTATTAACTAGATATTAAACATCAAACATATGCTCTACTCATGTACCAACGAACATGATACTAGCTCAATACCATGCATAATCGAATTTATTTAGCATCATTTAGTTTTATATAAATACACATATCATCCCAACTCGACACAAGAGTCAAATTCATCACTCAAACATTCACACCAATCTATTTGAATATCTTGGCCGAAACCCTCAATTGGCTAACATAGCCTTAATATTTCAATATAAACATGTATACATCAAAGGCAATTTAAAACACTTAGCCCTTATACTCAATAATGAAACCAACCCGTATACCTAATTATTTAACACATCACCTCCAAATGCATATATTAACTAACATATATCCAATCCACATGCCAAGTTACCATGAATAAATTAAACTTATATATATATAGATAACCTTTCACACCCTTGTATCTAGTGTCATGAGAATAGTCGAATGTCCAAATTAACCAAGCTTAAAGATTTAACCTTCAACACTTTAATGATCCACAACCTATTCTTCAAGGCTTCAATTATAAAGTAATTAACATTTATACTCTTGTGCCGAATTAGCTAACACTTATAGTCCATAGCCGAACCTCTTGATGATTAAGCCTCCAATTATTCATTTCAATTACCCTTACATTTTTACTTATCAAAGCCGAAACCCATACATGACATTACTCATATCATTCAAACTCACCTTCTAAAAAAATCATGAACAATGCCGAATCCTTAAGTGTTCAAACCCCTAATTTACTCAACACATTCTTCATCAAAACTTAAGGAAATAATCAAATTCCTTCTTTAATAACCATAGCCGAATGCTCCATCCATCCATCAAAAATTCCAAGTTTTCAAATGGGCTAATATGGAGCTAGCTAAATGACTTAAACTAAGCTTAAAATTTCAAAACTAACAAAATTTTACTAACCTTCTCAAGCTTCAAGTGACCGAATGCTACCCTCCTATCTTCCTCTCTACAATCGGCCAAGAAGAACAAGGTGATAACCTCCCTCTTTCTTTTTTTTCTTTTAGTATCCTTAGTATTTCTTTTATTATTTCTTTTCTTTTACTTAAAATAATGACCACTTCATGGAAATTTACCACATAGTCTAATATATGCTCCATCATGGCCGGCCACTATGCACACAAAAGGAGTATTTGACATGCAAAGCCAATATTTCACTACATGATTAAATAGGTCCTTATAAATTAACCTATCGCATTTCAAAAGTGTCACACATAAGTCCTATTAACTAGGTTCACATGCAATCGACTAAATCGAAGTTTAAAACTTTCACACATTCATATTCACATATTCTAGACAATAATTATCACATCCAAATACTTCGGTGACTCGGCTTAGTGGTCCCGAAACCACTTCCCGACTAGGGTCAATTTAGGGCTGTCACAGATGAAGATTCACAACTCCTTTCAAACGGCTCTAATCTCCCTCCAATGAAGAACAATGGCAAGAAGAAGGCTGAAGATGGCTCCCACAATCAAAGAGATATTTAAAACTACTTCCAAAGAAAACTCAAGAGAAATTCTTGAAGAACTCAAAGAGAATTTCACTCAAAACAAATCTGAAATTTTTAATGTAATTGTAATGTGTTCAATAAGGTGGCTGGCCATGCCTATTAATAGGCCTTCTATCTATTTCCTAATCTCATTAGGAAAACTTAAAAAAGACCTAATTAATAAATTAAGAGGCAAATTCAGCCAAGGCATTTTAATGGGCTGCTTGGGCCAAATTTTACATATAATAATCCTAAAGTCTAAAAATTAAACTTAAATATTTAAACAATTAAAATTTTACAAATTGAGCCACTGTAACAATTGGCCTGATTTTCAACTAAGTATGGTTTGACTTCTTGGTTGGGCTTGGAATCATCTTATTGGGCGTTGCCTTCAAGAAGTTGGGCTTGTAGTCCATCTCCTACCGAAATTGGTTCGTTGATGCTCGTACCGGAGATCCAATATGCTTTGGCTGCAAGATTCGGTTTCTTGGACCAAGATTTCCAAGATTTGTAACCTTGATTTTCTTGATTCTTGAAATCGCTCCAAACAGCAAAATTTGGCCAAGATTCGGTTTCTTGATTTTCTTGAAAACAAGAAAGTGAATCTTGATTTCTCTTTCTTTCGTGTACGCATCTAAGGCCTTGCTAACAAATTCCTGAATGGTCCCCTTTAGTTGGAACGCATTTGTCTGGCCTTTGAACTCGTTATTGGGCCTTATAGTAATTTGAGCCCATCACATTCTAGAGCTTGGGTTGGGCTTTGTGACTCGTATCACTCAAGGATTGAATTTCAAAGATTATTAAGGGCAAAATTGTAACACCCCGAAAGGGCCGAATTTGGTGATGTCACATTGTAACACCTCTTACCCGTATTCAGCGCTGGAATAGGGTACGAGGCATTACCAGAATAAATACACTTATAAACATATTAAACCGAGTTATAATATTTCATCTAAATTAAAAGTTTCAAATTATTATCTTC
Source organism: Gossypium hirsutum (assembly GCF_007990345.1). NCBI lineage: Eukaryota > Viridiplantae > Streptophyta > Magnoliopsida > Malvales > Malvaceae > Gossypium > Gossypium hirsutum. Next base: position 28,770,427 of record NC_053439.1, on the reverse strand, counting down.
GAGTCGCTAATTAGGGTGATAGAGGGTTGCGCGCGGACCAAGATCGAGTTGTCAAGTCACGGGAAACTCCTATGAAGTTTGAAACAATCAGATTTGAAACGAAACAGAATAAAATAAAAGATTAGATCTTTGAATTCCAGATCTGAAATAAAATCCCTGAATCAGCAAAGAATAAATGGAGACTTGAAATAAGTATTAATAAGGATTCTTGAGAATCAAGAACACGTAATTGAACCCCAAAAAAGACTCTAACCTGCCGAATCTATCAATTGAACACGAAACAGAAAATTAAAACGCAACAGATCACAACAACCCAAAAATTGAAATAGGATGATGATAGGTTGTTTGGACGGCAAGATCAATGGAAAAGGATGATTGAAAACAATTTCTTGCTGCCAAGAAGAGTGGTGATCGATTTCTTTAAGGTTGAAGTTGGCTGGAAACACAATAAAGAATTGAAATAAGTTAGATAAAGAAAGTTAGATAAAGAAAATGGCACAAGCAGAATTTAAAAGAAAGAATGACAGCAAGAAATAAAGATAAAGTCATAAGAAGCCTTGAAATCGATAAAGATTTCACAACTCCCTTCAAACGGCTCTAATCTCCCCTCCAATGAACTGAAGATGGCTCCACAATCAAAGAGATTGTTAAAACTACTTCCAAAGAAAACTCAAGAGAAAATTCTTGAAGAACTCAAAGAGAATTTCACTCAAACAAATCTGAAATTTTTAATGTATTGTAATGTGTTCAATAAGGTGGCGGCCATGCCTATTAATAGGCCTTCTATCTATTTCCTAACCTCATTAGGAAACTTAAAAAGACCTAATTAATAAATTAAGAGGCAAATTCGGCCAAGGCATTTTAATGGGCTGCTTGGGCCGAATTTTTACATGTAATAATCCTAAAGTCTAAAAATTAAACTTAAATATTTAAACAATAAAATTTTACAAATTGAGCCACTGTAACAATTTGGCCTGATTTTCAACTAAGTATGGTTTGACTTCTTGGTTGGGCTTGGAATCATCTTATTGGGCGTTGCCTTCAAGAGTTGGGCTTGTAGTCCATCTCGTACCGAAATTGGTTCGTTGATGCTCGTACCGGAGATCCAATATGCTTTGGCTGCAAGATTCGGTTTCTTGGACCAAGATTTCCAAGATTTGAATCTTGATTTTCTTGATTCTTGAAATCGCTCCAAATAGCAAATTTGGCCAAGATTCGGTTTCTTGATTTTCTTGAAAACAAGAAAGTGAATCTTGATTTTCTCTTTCTTTCGTGTACGCATCTAAGGCCTTGCTAACAAATTCCTGAATGGTCCCCTTTAGTTTGAACGCATTTGTCTGGCCTTTGAACTCGTTATTGGGCCTTATAGTAATTTGAGCCCATCACATTCTAGAGCTTGGGTTGGGTTTTGTGACTCGTATCACTCAAGGATTGAATTTCAAAAGATTATTAAGGGAAAATTGTAACACCCCAAAAGGGCCGAATTTGGTGATGTCACATTGTAACACCTCTTACCCTATTCAGGCTGGAATAGGGTACGAGGCATTACCAGAATAAATACACTTATAAACATATTAAACCGAGTTATAATATTTCATCTAAATAAAAAGTTTCAAATTATTATCTTCGAGTCGCTAATTAGGGTGATAGAGGGTTGCGCGCGGACAAGATCGGTTGTCAAGTCACGGGAAACTCCTATGAAGTTTGAACAATCAGATTTGAAACGAAACAGAATAAAATAAAAGATTAGATCTTTGAATTTCCAGATCTGAAATAAAATCCCCGAATCAGCAAAGAATCAAATGGAGACTTCAAATAGTATTAATAAGGATTCTTGAGAATCAAGAACACGTAATTGAACCCCAAAAAAGACTCTAACCTGCCGAATCTATCATTGAACAGAATCAGAAAATTAAAACGCAACAGATCACAACAACCCAAAAATTGAAATAGAATGATGATAGGTTGTTTGGACGGCAAGATCAATGGAAAAGGATGATTGAAAACGTTTTCTTGCTGCCAAGAAGAGTAGTGATCGATTTCTTTAAGGTTGAAGTTGGCTGGAAACACAATAAAAGAATTGAAATAAGTTAGATAAAGAAAATGGCACAAGCAGAATTTAAAAGAAAGAATGACAGCAAGAAATAAAGATAAAGTCATAAGAAGCCTTGAAATCGATAAAAATTTCACAACTCGCTTCAAACGGCTCTAATCTCCCCTCCAATGAAGAACAATGCAAGAAGAAGGCTGAAGATGGCTCCCACAATCAAAGAGATTGTTAAAACTACTTCCAGAGAAAACTCAAGAGAAAATTCTTGAAGAACTCAAAGAGAATTTTCACTTAAAACAAATCTGAAATTTTTAATGTAGTTGTAATGTGTTCAATAAGGTAGCGGCCATGCCTATTAATAGGCCTTCTATCTATTTCCTAATCTCATTAGGAAAACTTAAAAAAGACCTAATTAATAAATTAAGAGGCAAATTCGGCCAAGGCATTTTAATGGGCTGCTTGGGCCGAATTTTTACATGTAATAATCCTAAAGTCTAAAAATTAAACTTAAATATTTAAACAAATAAAATTTTACAAATTGAGCCACTGTAGCAATTTGGCCTGATTTTCAACTAAGTATGGTTTGACTTCTTGGTTGGGCTTGGAATCATCTTATTGGGCGTTGCCTTCAAGAAGTTGGGCTTGTAGTCCATCTCCTAGTGAAATTGGTTCGTTGATGCTCGTACCGGAGATCCAATATGCTTTGGCTGCAAGATTCGGTTTCTTGGACCAAGATTTCCAAGATTTGCAATCTTGATTTTCTTGATTCTTGAAATCGCTCCAAACAACAAAATTTGGCCAAGATTCGGTTTCTTGATTTAATACATGTATACCATACGACTAAGTACAAAAGATGTTATTAACTAGATATTAAACATCAAACATATGCTCTACTCATGTACCAACGAACATGATACTAGCTCAATACCATGCATAATCGAATTTATTTAGCATCATTTAGTTTTATATAAATACACATATCATCCCAACTCGACACAAGAGTCAAATTCATCACTCAAACATTCACACCAATCTATTTGAATATCTTGGCCGAAACCCTCAATTGGCTAACATAGCCTTAATATTTCAATATAAACATGTATACATCAAAGGCAATTTAAACACTTAGCCCTTATACTCAATTATGAAACCAACCCGTATACCTAATTATTTAACACATCACCTCCAAATGCATATATTAACTAACATATATCCAATCCACATGCCAAGTTACCATGAATAAATTAAACTTATATATATATATAGATAACCTTTCACACCCTTGTATCTAGTGTCATGAGAATAGCCGAATGTCCAAATTAACCAAGCTTAAAGATTTAACCTTCAACACTTTAATGATCCACAACCTATTCTTCAAGGCTTCAATTATAAAGTAATTAACATTTATACTCTTGTGCCGAATTAGCTAACACTTATAGTCCATAGCCGAACCTCTTGATGATTAAGCCTCCAATTATTCATTTCAATTACCCTTACATTTTTACTTATCAAAGCCGAAACCCATACATGACATTACTCATATCATTCAAACTCACCTTCCAAAAAATCATGAACAATGCCGAATCCTTAAGTGTTCAAACCCCTAATTTACTCAACACATTCTTCATCAAAACTTAAAGGAAATAATCAAATTCCTTCTTTAATAACCATAGCCGAATGCTCCATCCATCCATCAAAATTCCAAGTTTTCAATGGGCTAATATGGAGCTAGCTAAATGACTTAAACTAAGCTTAAAATTTCAAAACTAACAAAATTTTACTAACCTTCTCAAGCTTCAAGTGACCGAATGCTACCCTCCTATCTTCCTCTCTACAATCGGCCAAGAAGAACAAGGTGATAACCTCCCTCTTTCTTTTTTTTTCTTTTAGTATCCTTAGTATTTCTTTTATTATTTCTTTTCTTTTACTTAAAATAATGACCACTTCATGGAAATTTACCACATAGTCTAATATATGCTCCATCATGGCCGGCCACTATGCACACAAAAGGAGTATTTGACATGCAAAGCCAATATTTTCACTACATGCTTAAATAGGTCCTTATAAATTAACCTATCGCATTTCAAAAGTGTCACACATAAGTCCTATTAACTAGGTTCACATGCAATCGACTAAATCGAAGTTTAAAACTTTCACACATTCATATTCACATATTCTAGACAATAATTATCACATCCAAATACTTCGGTGACTCGGCTTAGCGGTCCCGAAACCACTTCCCGACTAGGGTCAATTTAGGGCTGTCACAGATGAAGATTTCACAACTCCCTTCAAACGGCTCTAATCTCCCCTCCAATGAAGAACAATGGCAAGAAGAAGGCTGAAGATGGCTCCCACAATCAAAGAGATATTTAAAACTACTTCCAAAGAAAACTCAAGAGAAAATTCTTGAAGAACTCAAAGAGAATTTTCACTCAAAACAAATCTGAAATTTTTAATGTAATTGTAATGTGTTCAATAAGGTGGCTGGCCATGCCTATTAATAGGCCTTCTATCTATTTCCTAATCTCATTAGGAAAACTTAAAAAAGACCTAATTAATAAATTAAGAGGCAAATTCAGCCAAGGCATTTTAATGGGCTGCTTGGGCCGAATTTTTACATATAATAATCCTAAAGTCTAAAAATTAAACTTAAATATTTAAACAATTAAAATTTTTACAAATTGAGCCACTGTAACAATTTGGCCTGATTTTCAACTAAGTATGGTTTGACTTCTTGGTTGGGCTTGGAATCATCTTATTGGGCGTTGCCTTCAAGAAGTTGGGCTTGTAGTCCATCTCCTACCGAAATTGGTTCGTTGATGCTCGTACCGGAGATCCAATATGCTTTGGCTGCAAGATTCGGTTTCTTGGACAAAGATTTCAAGGATTTGTAACCTTGATTTTCTTGATTCTTGAAATCGCTCCAAACAGCAAAATTTGGCCAAGATTCGGTTTCTTGATTTTCTTGAAAACAAGAAAGTGAATCTTGATTTTTCTTTCTTTCGTGTACGCATCTAAGGCCTTGCTAACAAATTCCTGAATGGTCCCCTTTAGTTTGGAACGCATTTGTCTGGCCTTTGAACTCGTTATTGGGCCTTATAGTAATTTGAGCCCATCACATTCTAGAGCTTGGGTTGGGCTTTTGTGACTCGTATCACTCAAGGATTGAATTTCAAAAGATTATTAAGGGCAAAATTGTAACACCCCGAAAGGGCCGAATTTGGTCATGTCACATTGTAACACCTCTTACCCGTATTCAGCGCTGGAATAGGGTACGAGGAATTACCAGAATAAATACACTTATAAACATATTAAACCGAGTTATAATATTTCATCTAAATTAAAAAGTTTCAAATTATTATCTTCGAGTCGCTAATTAGGGTGATAGAGGGTTGCGCGCGGACCAAGATCGAGTTGTCAAGTCACGGGAAACTCCTATGAAAGTTTGAAACAATCAGATTTGAAACGAAACAGAATAAAATAAAAGATTAGATCTTTGAATTTCCAGATCTGAAATAAAATCCCTGAATCAGCAAAGAATTAAATGGAGACTTGAAATAAGTATTAATAAGGATTCTTGAGAATCAAGAACACGTAATTGAACCCCAAAAAAGACTCTAACCTGCCGAATCTATCAATTGAACACGAAACAGAAAATTAAAACGCAACAGATCACAACAACCCAAAAATTGAAATAGAATGATGATAGGTTGTTTGGACGGCAAGATCAATGGAAAAGGATGATTGAAAACGTTTCTTGCTGCCAAGAAGAGTGGTGATCGATTTCTTTAAGGTTAAAGTTGGCTGGAAACACAATAAAAGAATTGAAATAAGTTAGATAAAGAAAATGGCACAAGCAGAATTTAAAAGAAAGAATGACAGCAAGAAATAAAGATAAAGTCATAAGAAGCCTTGAAATCGATAAAGATTTGACAACTCCCTTCAAACGGCTCTAATCTCCCCTCCAATAAGAACAATGGCAAGAAGAAGGCTGAAGATGGCTCCCACAATCAAAGAGATTGTTAAAACTACTTCCAAAGAAAACTCAAGAGAAAATTCTTGAAGAACTCAAAGAGAATTTTCACTCAACTGAAATTTTTAATGTAGTTGTAATGTGTTCAATAAGGTGGCCGGCCATGCGTATTAATAGGCCTTCTATCTATTTCCTAACCTCATTAGGAAAACTTAAAAAAGACCTAATTAATAAATTAAGAGGCAAATTCGGCCAAGGCATTTTAATGGGTTGCTTGGGCCGAATTTTTACATGTAATAATCCCAAAGTCTAAAAATTAAACTTAAATATTTAAACAAATAAAATTTTTACAAATTGAGCCACTGTAACAATTTGGCCTGATTTTCAACTAAGTATGGTTTGACTTCTTGGTTGGGCTTGGAATCATCTTATTGGGCGTTGCCTTCAAGACGTTGGGCTTGTAGTCCATCTCCTACCGAAATTGGTTCGTTGATGCTCGTACCGGAGATCCAATATGCTTTGGCTGCAAGATTCGGTTTCTTGGACCAAGATTTCCAAGATTTGCAATCTTGATTTTCTTGATTCTTGAAATCGCTCCAAATAGCAAAATTTGGCCAAGATTCGGTTTCTTGATTTTCTTGAAAACAAGAAAGTGAATCTTGATTTTCTCTTTCTTTCGTGTACGCATCTAAGGCCTTGCTAACAAATTCCTGAATGGTCCCCTTTAGTTTGGAACGCATTTGTCTGGCCTTTGAACTCGTTATTGGGCCTTATAGTAATTTGAGCCCATCACATTCTAGAGCTTGGGTTGGGCTTTTGTCACTCGTATCACTCAAGGATTGAATTTCAAAAGATTATTAAGGGTAAAATTGTAACACCCCAAAAGGGCCGAATTTGGTGATGTCACATTGTAACACCTCTTACCCGTATTCAGCGCTGGAATAGGGTACGAGGCATTACCAGAATAAATACACTTATAAACATATTAAACCGAGTTATAATATTTCATCTAAATTAAAAAGTTTCAAATTATTATCTTCGAGTCGCTAATTAGGGTGATAGAGGGTTGCGCGCGGACCAAGATCGAGTTGTCAAGTCACGGGAAACTCCTATGGAAGTTTGAAAAAATCAGATTTGAAACGAAACAGAATAAAATAAAAGATTAGATCTTTGAATTTCCAGATCTGAAATAAAATCCCCGAATCAGCAAAGAATCAAATGGAGACTTCAAATAAGTATTAATAAGGATTCTTGAGAATCAAGAACACATAATTGAACCCCAAAAAAGACTCTAACCTGCCGAATCTATAAATTGAACATGAAACAGAAAATTAAAACGCAACAGATCACAACAACCCAAAAATTAAAATAGAATGATGATAGGTTGTTTGGACGGCAAGAACAATGGAAAAGGATGATTGAAAAACGTTTTCTTGCTGCCAAGAAGAGTAGTGATCGATTTCTTTAAGGTTGAAGTTGGCTGGAAACACAATAAAAGAATTGAAATAAGTTAGATAAAGAAAATGGCACAAGCAGAATTTAAAAGAAAGAATGACAGCAAGAAATAAATATAAAGTCATAAGAAGCCTTAAAATCGATAAAGATTTCACAACTCGCTTCAAACGGCTCTAATCTCCCCTCCAATGAAGAACAATGGCAAGAAGAAGGCTAAAGATGGCTCCCACAATCAAAGAGATTGTTAAAACTACTTCCAAAGAAAACTCAAGAGAAAATTCTTGAAGAACTCAAAGAGAATTTTCACTCAAAACAAATCTGAAATTTTTAATGTAGTTGTAATGTGTTCAATAAGGTGGTCGGCCATGCCTATTAATAGGCCTTCTATCTATTTCCTAATGTCATTAGGAAAACTTAAAAAAGACCAAATTAATAAATTAAGAGGCAAATTCGGCCAAGGCATTTTAATGGGCTGCTTGGGCAGAATTTTTACATGTAAAAATCCTAAAGTCTAAAAATTAAACTTAAATATTAAAACAATTAAAATTTTGACAAATTGAGCCACTGTAACAATTTGGCCTGATTTTCAACTAAGTATGGTTTGACTTCTTGGTTGGGCTTGGAATCATCTTATTGGGCGTTGCCTTCAAAACGTTGGGCTTGTAGTCCATCTCCTACCGAAATTGGTTCGTTGATGCTCGTACCGGAGATCCAATATGCTTTGGCTGCAAGATTCGGTTTCTTGGTCCAAGATTTCCAAGATTTGCAATCTTCATTTTCTTGATTCTTGAAATCGCTCCAAACAGCAAAATTTGGCCAAGATTCGGTTTCTTGATTTTCCTGAAAACAAGAAAGTGAATCTTGATTTTCTCTTTCTTTCGTGTACGCATCTAAGGCCTTGCTAACAATTTCCTGAATGGTCCCCTTTAGTTTAGAACGCATTTGTCTGGCCTTTGAACTCGTTATTGGGCCTTATAGTAATTTGAGCCCATCACATTCTAGAGCTTGGGTTGGGATTTTGTGACTCGTATCACTCAAGGATTGAATTTCAAAAGATTATTAAGGGCAAAATTGTAACACCCCAAAAGGGCCGAATTTGGTGATGTCACATTGTAACACCTCTTACCCATATTCAGCGCTGGAATAGGGTACGAGGCATTACCAGAATAAATACACTTATAAACATATTAAACCGAGTTATAATATTTCATCTAAATTAAAAGTTTCAAATTATTATCTTCGAGTCGCTAATTAGGGTGATAGAGGGTTGCGCGCGGACAAAGATCGAGTTGTCAAGTCACGGGAAACTCCTATGAAAGTTTGAAACAATCAGATTTGAAACAAAACAGAATAAAATAAAAGATTAGATCTTTGAATTTCCAGATCTGAAATAAAATCCCCGAATCAGCAAAGAATCAAATGGAGACTTCAAATAAGTATTAATAAGGATTCTTGAGAATCAAGAACATGTAATTGAACCCCAAAAAGACTCTAACCTGCCGAATCTATCAATTGAACACGAAACAGAAAATTAAAACGCAACAGATCACAACAACCCAAAAATTGAAATAGAATGATGATAGGTTGTTTGGACGGCAATATCAATGGAAAATGATGATTGAAAACGTTTCTTGCTGCCAAGAAGAGTGGTGATCGATTTCTTTAAGGTTGAAGTTGGCTGGAAACACAATAAAAGAATTGAAATAAGTTAGATAAAGAAATTAGATAAAGAAAATGGCACAAGCAGAATTTAAAAGAAAGAATGACAGCAAGAAATAAAGATAAAGTCATAAGAAGCCTTGAAATCGATAAAGATTTCACAACTCCCTTCAAACGGCTCTAATCTCCCCTCCAATGAAGAACAATGGCAAGAAGAAGGCTGAAGATGGCTCCCACAATCAAAGAGATTGTTAAAACTACTTCCAAAGAAAACTCAAGAGAAAATTCTTGAAGAACTCAAAGAGAATTTTCACTCAAAACAAATCTGAAATTTTTAATGTAGTTGTAATGTGTTCAATAAGGTGGCCGGCCATGCCTATTAATAGGCCTTCTATCTATTTCCTAATCTCATTAGGAAAACTTAAAAAGACCAAATTAATAAATTAAGAGGCAAATTCGGCCAAGGCATTTTAATGGGCTGCTTGGGCAGAATTTTTACATGTAAAATCCTAAAGTCTAAAAATTAAACTTAAATATTTAAACAATTAAAATTTTGACAAATTGAGCCACTGTAACAATTTGGCCTGATTTTCAACTAAGTATGGTTTGACTTCTTGGTTGGGCTTGGAATCATCTTATTGGGCGTTGCCTTCAAAACGTTGGGCTTGTAGTCCATCTCCTACCGAAATTGGTTCGTTGATGCTCGTACCGGAGATCCAATATGCTTTGGCTGCAAGATTCGGTTTCTTGGTCCAAGATTTCCAAGATTTGCAATCTTCATTTTCTTGATTCTTGAAATCGCTCCAAACAGCAAAATTTGGCCAAGATTCGGTTTCTTGATTTTCCTGAAAACAAGAAAGTGAATCTTGATTTTCTCTTTCTTTCGTGTACGCATCTAAGGCCTTGCTAACAATTTCCTGAATGGTCCCCTTTAGTTTAGAACGCATTTGTCTGGCCTTTGAACTCGTTATTGGGCCTTATAGTAATTTGAGCCCATCACATTCTAGAGCTTGGGTTGGGATTTTGTGACTCGTATCACTCAAGGATTGAATTTCAAAAGATTATTAAGGGCAAAATTGTAACACCACAAAAGGGCCGAATTTGGTGATGTCACATTGTAACACCTCTTACCCATATTCAGCGCTGGAATAGGGTACGAGGCATTACCAGAATAAATACACTTATAAACATATTAAACCGAGTTATAATATTTCATCTAAATTAAAAAGTTTCAAATTATTATCTTCGAGTCGCTAATTAAGGTGATAGAGGGTTGCGCGCGGACAAAGATCGAGTTGTCAAGTCACGGGAAACTCCTATGAAAGTTTGAAACAATCAGATTTGAAACAAAACAGAATAAAATAAAAGATTAGATCTTTGAATTTCCAGATCTGAAATAAAATCCCCGAATCAGCAAAGAATCAAATGGAGACTTCAAATAAGTATTAATAAGGATTCTTGAGAATCAAGAACACGTAATTGAACCCCAAAAAAGACTCTAACCTGCCGAATCTATCAATTGAACACGAAACAGAAAATTAAAACGCAACAGATCACAACAACCCAAAAATTGAAATAGAATGATGATAGGTTGTTTGGACGGCAATATCAATGGAAAAGGATGATTGAAAACGTTTTCTTGCTGCCAAGAAGAGTGGTGATCGATTTCTTTAAGGTTGAAGTTGGCTGGAAACACAATAAAAGAATTGAAATAAGTTAGATAAAGAAAATTAGATAAAGAAAATGGCCCAAGCAGAATTTAAAAGAAAGAATGACAGCAAGAAATAAAGATAAAGTCATAAGAAGCCTTGAAATCGATAAAGATTTCACAACTCCCTTCAAACGGCTCTAATCTCCCCTCCAATGAAGAACAATGGCAAGAAGAAGGCTGAAGATGGCTCCCACAATCAAAGAGATTGTTAAAACTACTTCCAAAGAAAACTCAAGAGAAAATTCTTGAAGAACTCAAAGAGAATTTTCACTCAAAACAAATCTGAAATTTTTAATGTAGTTGTAATGTGTTCAATAAGGTGGCCGGCCATGCCTATTAATAGGCCTTCTATCTATTTCCTAATCTCATTAGGAAAACTTAAAAAAGACCAAATTAATAAATTAAGAGGCAAATTCGGCCAAGGCATTTTAATGGGCTGCTTGGGCCGAATTTTTACATGTAATAATCCTAAAGTCTAAAAATTAAACTTAAATATTTAAACAAATAAAATTTTTACAAATTGAGCCACTGTAACAATTTGGCCTGATTTTCAACTAAGTATGGTTTGACTTCTTGGTTGGGCTTGGAATAATCTTATTGGGCGTTGCCTTCAAGAAGTTGGGCTTGTAGTCCATCTCCTACCGAAATTGGTTCGTTGATGCTCGTACCGGAGATCCAATATGCTTTGGCTGCAAGATTCGGTTTCTTGGACCAAGATTTCCAAGAAATGTAACCTTGATTTTCTTGATTCTTAAAATCGCTCCAAACAGCAAAATTTGGCCAAGATTCGGTTTCTTGATTTTCTTGAAAGCAAGAAAGTGAATCTTGATTTTCTTTTTCTTTCGTGTAAGCATCTAAGGCCTTGCTAACAAATTTCTGTATGGTCCCCTTTAGTTTGGAACGCATTTGTCTGGCTTTGAACTCGTTATTGGGCCTTATAGTAATTTGAGCCCATCACATTCTAGAGCTTGGGTTGGGCTTTTGTGACTCGTATCACTCAAGGATTGAATTTCAAAAGATTATTAAGGGCAAAATTGTAACACCCCGAAAGGGCCGAATTTGGTGATGTCACATTGTAACACCTCTTACCCATATTCAGCGCTGGAATAGGGTACGAGGCATTACCAGAATAAATACACTTATAAACATATTAAACCGAGTTATAATATTTCATCTAAATTAAAAAGTTTCAAATTATTATCTTCGAGTCGCTAATTAGGGTGATAGAGGGTTGCGCGCGGACAAAGATCGAGTTGTCAAGTCACGGGAAACTCCTATGAAAGTTTGAAACAATCAGATTTGAAACAAAACAGAATAAAATAAAAGATTAGATCTTTGAATTTCCAGATCTGAAATAAAATCCCCGAATCAGCAAAGAATCAAATGGAGACTTCAAATAAGTATTAATAAGGATTCTTGAGAATCAAGAACATGTAATTGAACCCCAAAAAAGACTCTAACCTGCCGAATCTATCAATTGAACACGAAACAGAAAATTAAAACGCAACAGATCACAACAACCCAAAAATTGAAATAGAATGATGATAGGTTGTTTGGACGGCAATATCAATGGAAAAGGATGATTGAAAACGTTTTCTTGCTGCCAAGAAGAGTGGTGATCGATTTCTTTAAGGTTGAAGTTGGCTGGAAACACAATAAAAGAATTGAAATAAGTTAGATAAAGAAAATTAGATAAAGAAAATGGCACAAGCAGAATTTAAAAGAAAGAATGACAGCAAGAAATAAAGATAAAGTCATAAGAAGCCTTGAAATCGATAAAGATTTCACAACTCCCTTCAAACGGCTCTAATCTCCCCTCCAATGAAGAACAATGGCAAGAAGAAGGCTGAAGATGGCTCCCACAATCAAAGAGATTGTTAAAACTACTTCCAAAGAAAACTCAAGAGAAAATTCTTGAAGAACTCAAAGAGAATTTTCACTCAAAACAAATCTGAAATTTTTAATGTAGTTGTAATGTGTTCAATAAGGTGGCCGGCCATGCCTATTAATAGGCCTTCTATCTATTTCCTAATCTCATTAGGAAAACTTAAAAAAGACCAAATTAATAAATTAAGAGGCAAATTCGGCCAAGGCATTTTAATGGGCTGCTTGGGCAGAATTTTTACATGTAAAAATCCTAAAGTCTAAAAATTAAACTTAAATATTTAAACAATTAAAATTTTGACAAATTGAGCCACTGTAACAATTTGGCCTGATTTTCAACTAAGTATGGTTTGACTTCTTGGTTGGGCTTGGAATCATCTTATTGGGCGTTGCCTTCAAAACGTTGGGCTTGTAGTCCATCTCCTACCGAAATTGGTTCGTTGATGCTCGTACCGGAGATCCAATATGCTTTGGCTGCAAGATTCGGTTTCTTGGTCCAAGATTTCCAAGATTTGCAATCTTCATTTTCTTGATTCTTGAAATCGCTCCAAACAGCAAAATTTGGCCAAGATTCGGTTTCTTGATTTTCCTGAAAACAAGAAAGTGAATCTTGATTTTCTCTTTCTTTCGTGTACGCATCTAAGGCCTTGCTAACAATTTCCTGAATGGTCCCCTTTAGTTTAGAACGCATTTGTCTGGCCTTTGAACTCGTTATTGGGCCTTATAGTAATTTGAGCCCATCACATTCTAGAGCTTGGGTTGGGATTTTGTGACTCGTATCACTCAAGGATTGAATTTCAAAAGATTATTAAGGGCAAAATTGTAACACCCCAAAAGGGCCGAATTTGGTGATGTCACATTGTAACACCTCTTACCCATATTCAGCGCTGGAATAGGGTACGAGGCATTACCAGAATAAATACACTTATAAACATATTAAACCGAGTTATAATATTTCATCTAAATTAAAAAGTTTCAAATTATTATCTTCGAGTCGCTAATTAGGGTGATAGAGGGTTGCGCGCGGACAAAGATCGAGTTGTCAAGTCACAGGAAACTCCTATGAAAGTTTGAAACAATCAGATTTGAAACAAAACAGAATAAAATAAAAGATTAGATCTTTGAATTTCCAGATCTGAAATAAAATCCCCGAATCAGCAAAGAATCAAATGGAGACTTCAAATAAGTATTAATAAGGATTCTTGAGAATCAAGAACACGTAATTGAACCCCAAAAAAGACTCTAACCTGCCGAATCTATCAATTGAACACGAAACAGAAAATTAAAACGCAACAGATCACAACAACCCAAAAATTGAAATAGAATGATGATAGGTTGTTTGGACGGCAATATCAATGGAAAAGGATGATTGAAAACGTTTTCTTGCTGCCAAGAAGAGTGGTGATCGATTTCTTTAAGGTTGAAGTTGGCTGGAAACACAATAAAAGAATTGAAATAAGTTAGATAAAGAAAATTAGATAAAGAAAATGGCCCAAGCAGAATTTAAAAGAAAGAATGACAGCAAGAAATAAAGATAAAGTCATAAGAAGCCTTGAAATCGATAAAGATTTCACAACTCCCTTCAAACGGCTCTAATCTCCCCTCCAATGAAGAACAATGGCAAGAAGAAGGCTGAAGATGGCTCCCACAATCAAAGAGATTGTTAAAACTACTTCCAAAGAAAACTCAAGAGAAAATTCTTGAAGAACTCAAAGAGAATTTTCACTCAAAACAAATCTGAAATTTTTAATGTAGTTGTAATGTGTTCAATAAGGTGGCCGGCCATGCCTATTAATAGGCCTTCTATCTATTTCCTAATCTCATTAGGAAAACTTAAAAAAGACCAAATTAATAAATTAAGAGGCAAATTCGGCCAAGGCATTTTAATGGGCTGCTTGGGCCGAATTTTTACATGTAATAATCCTAAAGTCTAAAAATTAAACTTAAATATTTAAACAAATAAAATTTTTACAAATTGAGCCACTGTAACAATTTGGCCTGATTTTCAACTAAGTATGGTTTGACTTCTTGGTTGGGCTTGGAATAATCTTATTGGGCGTTGCCTTCAAGAAGTTGGGCTTGTAGTCCATCTCCTACCGAAATTGGTTCGTTGATGCTCGTACCGGAGATCCAATATGCTTTGGCTGCAAGATTCGGTTTCTTGGACCAAGATTTCCAAGAAATGTAACCTTGATTTTCTTGATTCTTAAAATCGCTCCAAACAGCAAAATTTGGCCAAGATTCGGTTTCTTGATTTTCTTGAAAGCAAGAAAGTGAATCTTGATTTTCTTTTCTTTCGTGTAAGCATCTAAGGCCTTGCTAACAAATTTCTGTATGGTCCCGTTTAGTTTGGAACGCATTTGTCTGGCTTTGAACTCGTTATTGGGCCTTATAGTAATTTGAGCCCATCACATTCTAGAGCTTGGGTTGGGCTTTTGTGACTCGTATCACTCAAGGATTGAATTTCAAAAGATTATTAAGGGCAAAATTGTAACACCCCGAAAGGGCCGAATTTGGTGATGTCACATTGTAACACCTCTTACCCGTATTCAGCGCTGGAATAGGGTACGAGGCATTACCAGAATAAATACACTTATAAACATATTAAACCGAGTTATAATATTTCATCTAAATTAAAAAGTTTCAAATTATTATCTTTGAGTCGCTAATTAGGGTGATAGAGGGTTGCGCGCGGACAAAGATCGAGTTGTCAAGTCACGGGAAACTCCTACGAAAGTTTGAAACAATCAGATTTGAAACGAAACAGAATAAAATAAAAGATTAGATCTTTGAATTTCCAGATCTGAAATAAAATCCCCGAATCAGCAAAGAATCAAATGGAGACTTCAAATAAGTATTAATAAGGATTCTTGAGAATCAAGAACATGTAATTGAACCCCAAAAAAGACTCTAACCTGCCGAATCTATCAATTGAACACGAAACAGAAAATTAAAACGCAACAGATCACAACAACCCAAAAATTGAAATAGAATGATGATAGGTTGTTTGGACGGCAATATCAATGGAAAAGGATGATTGAAAACGTTTTCTTGCTGCCAAGAAGAGTGGTGATCGATTTCTTTAAGGTTGAAGTTGGCTGGAAACACAATAAAAGAATTGAAATAAGTTAGATAAAGAAAATTAGATAAAGAAAATGGCACAAGCAGAATTTAAAAGAAAGAATGACAGCAAGAAATAAAGATAAAGTCATAAGAAGCCTTGAAATCGATAAAGATTTCACAACTCCCTTCAAACGGCTCTAATCTCCCCTCCAATGAAGAACAATGGCAAGAAGAAGGCTGAAGATGGCTCCCACAATCAAAGAGATTGTTAAAACTACTTCCAAAGAAAACTCAAGAGAAAATTCTTGAAGAACTCAAAGAGAATTTTCACTCAAAACAAATCTGAAATTTTTAATGTAGTTGTAATGTGTTCAATAAGGTGGCCGGCCATGCCTATTAATAGGCCTTCTATCTATTTCCTAATCTCATTAGGAAAACTTAAAAAAGACCAAATTAATAAATTAAGAGGCAAATTCGGCCAAGGCATTTTAATGGGCTGCTTGGGCCGAATTTTTACATGTAATAATCCTAAAGTCTAAAAATTAAACTTAAATATTTAAACAAATAAAATTTTTACAAATTGAGCCACTGTAACAATTTGGCCTGATTTTCAACTAAGTATGGTTTGACTTCTTGGTTGGGCTTGGAATCATCTTATTGGGCGTTGCCTTCAAGAAGTTGGGCTTGTAGTCCATCTCCTACCGAAATTGGTTCGTTGATGCTCGTACCGGAGATCCAATATGCTTTGGCTGCAAGATTCGGTTTCTTGGACCAAGATTTCCAAGATTTGTAACCTTGATTTTCTTGATTCTTGAAATCGCTCCAAACAGCAAAATTTGGCCAAGATTCGGTTTCTTGATTTTCTTGAAAGCAAGAAAGTGAATCTTGATTTTCTTTTTCTTTCGTGTAAGCATCTAAGGCCTTGCTAACAAATTTCTGTATGGTCCCCTTTAGTTTGGAACGCATTTGTCTGGCTTTGAACTCGTTATTGGGCCTTATAGTAATTTGAGCCCATCACATTCTAGAGCTTGGGTTGGGCTTTTGTGACTCGTATCACTCAAGGATTGAATTTCAAAAGATTATTAAGGGCAAAATTGTAACACCCCGAAAGGGCCGAATTTGGTGATGTCACATTGTAACACCTCTTACCCGTATTCAGCGCTGGAATAGGGTACGAGGCATTACCAGAATAAATACACTTATAAACATATTAAACCGAGTTATAATATTTCATCTAAATTAAAAAGTTTCAAATTATTATCTTCGAGTCGCTAATTAGGGTGATAGAGGGTTGCGCGCGGACCAAGATCGAGTTGTCAAGTCACGAGAAACTCCTATGAAAGTTTGAAACAATCAGATTTGAAACGAAACAGAATAAAATAAAAGATTAGATCTTTGAATTTCCAGATCTGAAATAAAATCCCTGAATCAGCAAAGAATTAAATGGAGACTTGAAATAAGTATTAATAAGGATTCTTGAGAATCAAGAACACGTAATTGAACCCCAAAAAAGACTCTAACCTGCCGAATCTATCAATTGAACACGAAACAGAAAATTAAAACGCAACAGATCACAACAACCCAAAAATTGAAATAGAATGATGATAGGTTGTTTGGACGGCAAGATCAATGGAAAAGGATGATTGAAAACGTTTTCTTGCTGCCAAGAAGAGTGGTGATCAATTTCTTTAAGGTTGAAGTTGGCTAGAAACACAATAAAAGAATTGAAATAAGTTAGATAAAGAAAATTAGATAAAGAAAATGGCACAAGCAGAATTTAAAAGAAAGAATGACAGCAAGAAATAAAGATAAAGTCATAAGAAGCCTTGAAATCGATAAAGATTTCACAACTCCCTTCAAACGGCTCTAATCTCCCCTCCAATGAAGAACACTGGCAAGAAGATGGCTGAAGATGGCTCCCACAATCAAAGAGATTGTTAAAACTACTTCCAAAGAAAACTCAAGAGAAAATTCTTGAAGAACTCAAAGAGAATTTTCACTCAAAACAAATCTGAAATTTTTAATGTAGTTGTAATGTGTTCAATAAGGTGGCCGGCCATGCCTATTAATAGGCCTTCTATCTATTTCCTAATGTCATTAGGAAAACTTAAAAAAGACCTAATTAATAAATTAAGAGGCAAATTCGGCCAAGGCATTTTAATGGGCTGCTTGGGCAGAATTTTTACATGTAAAAATCCTAAAGTCTAAAAATTAAACTTAAATATTTAAACAGTTAAAATTTTGACAAATTGAGCCACTGTAACAATTTGGCCTGATTTTCAACTAAGTATGGTTTGACTTCTTGGTTGGGCTTGGAATTATCTTATTGGGCGTTGCCTTCAAGACGTTGGGCTTGTAGTCCATCTCCTACCGAAATTGGTTCGTTGATGCCCGTACCGGAGAGCCAATATGCTTTGGCTGCAAGATTCGGTTTCTTGGACCAAGATTTCCAAGATTTGCAATCTTGATTTTCTTGATTCTTGAAATCGCTCCAAACAGCAAAATTTGACCAAGATTCGGTTTCTTGATTTTCCTGAAAACAAGAAAGTGAATCTTGATTTTCTCTTTCTTTCGTGTACGCATCTAAGGCCTTGCTAACAAATTCCTGAATGGTCCCCTTTAGTTTAGAACGCATTTTCTGGCCTTTGAACTCGTTATTGGGCCTTATAGTAATTTGAGCCCATCACATTCTAGAGCTTGGGTTGGGATTTTGTGACTCGTATCACTCAAGGATTGAATTTCAAAAGATTATTAAGGGCAAAATTGTAACACCCCGAAAGGGCCGAATTTGGTGATGTCACATTGTAACACCTCTTACCCGTATTCAGCACTGGAATAGGGTACGAGGCATTACCAGAATAAATACACTTATAAACATATTAAACCGAGTTATAAACTAATTAGGGTGATAGAGAGTTGCGCGCGGACCAAGATCGAGTTGTCAAGTCACGGGAAACTCCTATGAAAGTTTGAAACAATCAAATTTGAAACGAAACAGAATAAAATAAAAGATTAAATCTTTGCATTTCCAGATCTGAAATAAAATCCCCGAATCAGCAAAGAATCAAATGGAGACTTGAAATAAGTATTAATAAGGATTCTTGAGAATCAAGAACACGTAATTGAACCCCAAAAAAGACTCTAACCTGCCGAATCTATCAATTGAACACGAAACAGAAAATTAAAACGCAACAGATCACAACAACCCAAAAATTGAAATAGAATGATGATAGGTTGTTTGGACGGCAAGATCAATGGAAAAGGATGATTGAAGAACGTTTTCTTGCTGCCAAGAAGAGTGGTGATCGATTTCTTTAAGGTTGAAGTTGGCTGGAAACACAATAAAAGAATTGAAATAAGTTAGATAAAGAAAATGGCACAAGCAGAATTTAAAAGAAAGAATGACAGCAAGAAATAAAGATAAAGTCATAAGAAGCCTTGAAATCGATAAAGATTTCACAACTCCCTTCAAACGGCTCTAATCTCCCCTCCAATGAAGAACAATGGCAAGAAGAAGGCTGAAGATGGCTCCCACAATCAAAGAGATTGTTAAAACTACTTCCAAAGAAAACTCAAGAGAAAATTCTTGAAGAACTCAAAGAGAATTTTCACTCAAAACAAATCTGAAATTTTTAATGTAATTGTAATGTGTTCAATAAGTTGGCTGGCCATGCCTACTAGTAGGCCTTCTATCTATTTCCTAATCTAATTAGGAAAACTTAAAAAAGACCTAATTAATAAATTAAGAGGCAATTTCAGCCAAGGCATTTTAATGGGCTGCTTGGGCCGAATTTTTACATATAATAATCCTAAAGTCTAAAAATTAAACTTAAATATTTAAACAATTAAAATTTTTACAAATTGAGCCACTATAACAATTTGGCCTGATTTTCAACTAAGTATGGTTTGACTTCTTGGTTGGGCTTGGAATCATCTTATTGGGCGTTGCCTTCAAGAAGTTGGGCTTGTAGTCCACCTCCTACTGAAATTGGTTCGTTGATGCTTGTATCGGAGATCCAATATGCTTTGGCTGCAAGATTCGGTTTCTTGGACCAAGATTTCCAAGATTTGTAACCTTGATTTTCTTGATTCTTGAAATCGCTCCAAACAGCAAAATTTGGCCAAGATTCGGTTTCTTGATTTTCTTGAAAACAAGAAAGTGAATCTTGATTTTCTCTTTCTTTCGTGTACGCATCTAAGGCCTTGCTAACAAATTCCTGAATGGTCCCCTTTAGTTTGGAACGCATTTGTCTGGCCTTTGAACTCGTTATTGGGCCTTATAGTAATTTGAGCCCATCACATTCTAGAGCTTGGGTTGGGCTTTTGTGACTCGTATCACTCAAGGATTGAATTTCAAAAGATTATTAAGGGCAAAATTGTAACACCCCAAAAGGGCCGAATTTGGTGATGTCACATTGTAACACCTCTTACCCGTATTCAGCGCTGGAATAGGGTACGAGGCATTACCAGAATAAATACACTTATAAACATATTAAACTGAGTTATAATATTTCATCTAAATTAAAAAGTTTCAAATTATTATCTTCGAGTCGCTAATTAGGGTGATAGAGGGTTGCGCGCGGACAAAGATCGAGTTTTCAAGTCACGGGAAACTCCTATGAAAGTTTGAAACAATCAGATTTGAAATGAAACAGAATAAAATAAAAGATTAGATCTTTGAATTTCCAGATCTGAAATAAAATCCCCGAATCAGCAAAGAATCAAATGGAGACTTCAAATAAGTATTAATAAGGATTCTTGAGAATCAAGAACACGTAATTGAACCCCAAAAAAGACTCTAACTTGCCGAATCTATCAATTGAACACGAAACAGAAAATTAAAATGCAACAGATCACAACAACCCAAAATTTGAAATAGAATGATGATAGGTTGTTTGGACGGCAAGATCAATGGAAAAGGATGATTGAAGAACGTTTTCTTGCTGCCAAGAAGAGTGGTGATCGATTTCTTTAAGGTTGAAGTTGGCTGGAAACATAATAAAAGAATTGAAATAAGTTAGATAAAGAAAATGGCACAAGCAGAATTTAAAAGAAAGAATGACAGCAAGAAATAAAGATAAAGTCATAAGAAGCCTTGAAATCGATAAAGATTTCACAACTCCCTTTAAACGGCTCTAATCTCCCCTCCAATGAAGAAAAATGGCAAGAAGAAGGCTGAAGATGACTCCCACAATCAAAAATATTGTTAAAACTACTTCTAAAGAAAACTCAAGAGAAAATTTTTGAAGAACTCAAAGAGAATTTTCACTCAAAGCAAATCTGAAATTTTAAATGTAATTGTAATGTGTTTCAAGGGTGGCCGGCCATGCCTATAAATAGGCCTTATAACTATTTCCTAATCTCATTAGGAAAACTTAAAAAAAACCTAATTAACAAATTTAAGAGGGAAATTCGGCAAAGTCATTTTAATGGGATGCTTGGGCCGAATTTTTACATATAATAATCCTAAAGTCTAAAAATTAAATTAAACAATTAAAATTTTTACAAATTGGGCCACTTTAACAATTTGGCTTGATTTTCAACTAAGTATGGGTTGACTTCTTGGTTGGGCTTGGAATCATCTTATAGGGCATTGCCTTCAAAAACTTGGGCTTGTAGTCCATCTCCTAGCGAAATTGGCTTGTTGAGGCTCGTAACGGAGATCCAATGCGCTTTGGCTGCAAGATTCGGTTTCTTCGACCAAGATTTCCAAGATTTGAAATCTTGATTTTCTTGATTCTTGAAATCGCTCCAAACAGCAAAATTGGGCCAAAATTGGGCCAAGGAGCAAGTGTGCCGCATGCATTGGGACCACGTCACACCATACCTCATCCTCGTAATTCCCAAGCTTAAAAGTGATCAAGGACTGTTTTGTAACTTTAACTTCTGAGCATTCATTAAGCCACTGAAGGTGATACAGCTTAGGGTGCTCGATACAAGGTAACTTTAAGGAATCCACCAAATAGCTGCTAACTACATTCGAACAACTCCCACTATCAATAATAAGTGAGCATAAGTTACCTTTTATAAAACACCTAGAATGGAAAATATTGGTCCTTTGGTTATCACAATCGTCTCCCATTTGGATGTTAAGGGTGCGGTAGACTATCATCTTTTTTTTTCTTTTTTTTTTGAAATACCTGTAAAACAAATACTCAACACTCAAAAGAAAAATTAGCAAACCTCACCGTTAGTCACTCAAAAAGAAAAATCAAATTCTCAATGAGGTAGAATTCAGTCTTGTGAGTTCTTTAGTAGAGTCTATATCAACTAATTAGAAAGTGTATGAATCGAAACTACCAAAGAGTCCTAATTTGCACTAAGATGCCAAAAACAGACGAGACACCAATTAATTTGTGTTGCACCAAGGAAGAATTGTGCACACCTTAAAATCCTACTAACACAAGAAACAAGAAGGTGTTAGATAGTGTAAAGGAAGAATAAAGGCAAACAAATGAAAACCTACAGCTAAGAATCAATAAAAATTACTGAAATTGAAAAACTCGAAAAACTGCGGAGTAACTTGACAACTTCGTTTGAGGTGTTCCCCATCTCCAAAAATCACAAAATTAAATTTGGAATGTCCTTAAATATTGATTTTTTTTGGCAACAAAAAAAGATGTGAGGAGAGCCCTACTTAATAAACAACCTTGTATCCTTGTGAGGTTTAGGCAAAATTATTTATCTTTATCTAACATTAACGAAAATTTCCCTAGTGTGTTTCAGTCTCTTTTGCAGGATTATGAGGATGTTTTTAGTGACGCCCCTAAAGGTTTACCACCTTTACGAGGGATAGAACATCAAATTGACTTAGTACCTGGAGCTTCAATACCTAATCGACCAGCCCATAGATGTAATCCCGAGGAGACAAAGGAATTGCAAAGGCAAGTTGAGGAATTACTAGAAAAGTGGTACATTCGTGAGAGCCTAAGTCCTTGTGCTGTTCCTGTCTTATTGGTACCAAAGAAATATGGAACGTATCAAATGTGTGTTGATTGCTGCCCAATCAACAAAATAACGGTAAAGTATCGACATCCAATTCCTAGACTTGATGATATGCTTGATGAATTTCATGGTTCAATTATGTTTACAAAAATTGATTTAAAAAGCGGTTATCATCAAATTCGAATGAGGGAAGGGGATGAATGGAAAATAGCCTTTAAAACAAAATTTGGATTGTATGATTGGTTAGTTATGCCTTTCAGTCTTACTAATGCACCTAGTACATTTATGAGATTAATGAATCATGTTTTAAGGCTTCACTTGGGTAAATTTGTAGTGGTTTATTTTGATGATATTTTAATTTACTCCAAGACATTAGATGATCATGTTTTCCATGTTAGAACCGTTTTGGATATTCTGCGAGCGGAAAAATTATTTGCCAACCTTGATAAATGCACATTCTGTGGTGATAAACTAATATTCTTAGGTTTCATAGTTAGTGCACAAGGTATTCATGTCGATAAGGACAAAGTCAAGGCAAATCAAGGAGTGGTCGACTCCTAAATCGGTAACTGAGGTGAGATCTTTTCATGGTTTAGCTAGCTTTTATAGACGATTTGTGAAAGATTTCTCTACTATTTCTGCCCCATTAATAGAGGTTATAAAAAAATCAGTGGGTTTCAAATGGGGTGAAACCCAAGAAAAGGCTTTTCAGACCTTAAAAACTAAGTTATGTTCTGCTCCTCTTCTGAAACTACCTGATTTTTCTAATACTTTTGAACTTGAGTGTGATGCTTTAGGAATTGGAATTAGCGTCATTTTAATGCAAGATAAGCAACCTATTACTTATTTTAGTGAGAAATTGAATGGTGTACAATTAAACTATTCAACTTATGACAAAGAACTATTGGCATTGTTTCGTGCACTTCAAGTATGGCAACATTATTTGCTACCTAATGAGTTTGTCATACATACAGATCATGAATCCCTTAAATGGTTAAAGGGACAAGGTAAGTTGAGTAAACGGCATGCCCGATGGGTAGAATTCATTGAAACATTCCCTTATGTGATAAAATATAAAGCAGGTAAAGATAATGTAGTTGCAGATGCTTTGTCTAGACGATATGCTTTAATAACTACATTGAATGCTAAAGTCTTAGGGTTTGAACATATTAAGGAGTTATATGATGATGATGCTGATTTCGGCCATATCTATAAGAATTGTGGACATACTGCTTTTGAAAAGTTTTATCTTGTAGATGGCTTTATTTTTCGAATAAACAGGTTATGCATACCAAAGTGTTCCATGAGAGACTTATTGATTCATGAAGCTCATAGTGGAGGTTTAATGGGACATTTTGGAGTGACCAAAATACTAGACATCCTGCAAGAACACTTCCATTGGCCACATATGAAGAAGGATGTTGAAAAGGTATGTTCCAAGTGCATTACATGTAAACAAGCAAAATCTAAGGTAATGCCTCATAGCCTTTACACTCCTTTACCGATTCCTACTTTACCTTGGATAGACTTATCCATGAATTTTATTCAAGGTTTGCCTCGAACGAAGAAAGGAAGAGATAGTATATTTGTTGTTGTTGACAGGTTTTCAAAGATGGCACATTTTATTCCTTGTCACAAGGCAGATTATGCTACACATGTGGCAGACGTCAAATTCCTTAGCCACTTTTGGAAGGTATTGTGGGGTAAGTTTGGTATGAAATTACTTTATTCTACTACATGTCACCCCCAAACTGATGGCCAAAATGAAGTAGTTAATCGAATCTTAGGAACATTATTACGATCTGTTGTGGGAAAGAACATTAGAAATTGGGAAGAATGCCTACCATTTGTTGAATTTGCATATAATAGATCTATTCATTCTACAACTGGTTATTTTCCATTTGAAATTGTTTATAGTTTTAACCCACTAACAGTACTTGATCTTGCACCATTACCACTTGAACACATTGTTAATTTAGATGGAGAACAGAAAGTCGAGTTCGTGAAATCCTTACATGAGAAGGCTAGGCAACGAATAGCCAAAACAAATGACGCCAACACCAACAAAGCAAACAAAGGGCGCAAACGGGTTATCTTAGAACCTGGAGATTGGGTTTGGGTCCATATGAGGAAAGAATGATTTCCTACCAAAAGAAAGACCAAGTTGGACCCAAGGGGCGATGGGCCTTTCCAAGTACTCGAGCGGATCAACGATAATGCCTATAAAATTGATCTCTCTGGTGAGTACAATGTAAGTTCTACCTTTAATGTGGCTGACTTGTCCCCATTTGATTTTTCAGATTTGAGGACAAATCTTTTTGGGGAAGGGGGAATGATACGAGTCACAAAGGCCCAACCAAACCCAAGAATGAGATGAGCTCAAATTACCACAAGGCCCAATAACGAGATCAAAGGCCCAACAAATTCGTTCCAAACTACATGATACCATTCAGGAGTTTGTTAGCAAGGGCTTAGATGCATACATGAGAGAAAGAGGAAATCAAGATTCACTTTCTTGTTTTCAAGAAAATCAAGAAACCGAATCTTGGCCAAATATTGTTGTTTGGACCGATTTCAAGAATCAAGAAAATCAAGCATTCAAATCTTGGAAATCTTGGTCCAACAAACCAAATCTTGCAGCCAAATCGCATTGGATCTCCGTTACGAGCCTCAACGACCCAATTTCGGTAAGAGATGGAATACAAGCCCAAGTTCTTAAAGGCAAGGCCCAATAAGATGATTCCAAGCCAAATCAAGAAGTCCACCCATACTTAGTTGAAAATTAGGCCAAATTGTTAAAGGGCCCAATTTGCAAACATTTCAATTGTTTAATTTAATTTTAGACTTTAGGAATATTATTTGTTAAAATTCGGCCCAAGCAGCCCAATTAAATGCTTGGCCGAATTTCCCTTTTTATATTTGTTTTTGTTAATTAGGTTTTATTTTTAAGTTTTCCTAATGAGATTAGGACTAGTATAAGGCCTATTTAAAGGCATGGCCGGCCACCCTTGTAACTCACTTCTCAATTATATTCAAAATTTCAAATTTGTTTAAGTGCAGAATTCTCTTTGAGTTTTTCTCTAAGAATTCTCTCTTGAGTTTTCTTTAGAAGTTGTTTTAACAATCTTTTGATTGTGGGAGCCATCTTCAACCTTCTTCCTGCCATTGAAATTCTTTGGAGGGGAGATTTGAGCCGTTTGAAGGGAGTTGTGGAATCTTTTGGGATTTCAAGGCTTCTTAAGACTTATCTTTTATTTGCTTGCTGTCAATTTCTTTTCTTTATTTCTTCTTGTGCCGAATCTTTATCTAATTTAGTTACTGATCATATTGTGTTTCCAGCCCTCTTCCATCTTAAAGAACCGATCAATACTTCTCTTTTTGGCAGTAAAGATTCGGCCCTAAACCCCTAATTTCTAGGGTTCTTGCTAATTAATCCATACTCTCTTGGGGTGAAGTTCGGTTGTTGAAATTTGGGGAAAACTATCTTGGGTGTTAAATTGGGTAGAATCGCAATCTCCTTTGGGTTTCAATAACCATTTTAATCCATCAATTTTTTTCTTTTCTTCTTGTCGCACCAAACTGTAAGTTCTATTAAAAATCTGATCATTTTAATTTCGTTTGTTGTTTTGGTGTTCTTGACAGATTCGGCTGACTGGAAATCAATCTTGGAGATCGATTTCGTATTCTTGCATTCCGAAAACACCTTACTCATAAGTGTTTTGATTCATGGCTGTTCTTTATTGTTTTGGGGATTTTATCTTCAGATCTGATTAGTTTTAATCTTATTCTCTGCTTTGTTTTCAGATCTGTTCGTTAGAGCCTCGTAAGAGTTTTCCTCGTCACTTGACAACTCAATCTTGGTCCGCGCGCAACCCTGTATCAGCCCCCACTATGGGCCTCATGAATCAATAAGTCTCTCATGGAACACTTTGGTACGCATAACCTATTTATACGAAAAAGAAAGCTATCTACAAGATAAAACTTTTCAAATGTTGTATGTCCACAATTCTTATGAATATGGCTGAAATCAGCATCATCATCATATAATTCCTTAATATGTTCAAACCCTAAGACTTTAGCATTCAATGTAGTTATTAAAGCATATCATCTAGACAAAGCATCTGCAACTACATTATCTTTACCTGTTTTATATTTTATCACATAAAGGAATGTTTCAATGAATTCTACCCATCGGTCATGCTGTTTACTTAATTAACCTTGTTCCTTTAACTATTTAAGGGATTCATGATCTGTGTGTATGACAAACTCATTAGGCAGCAAACAATGTTGCCATACTTGGAGTGCACAAACCAATGCCAATAGTTCTTTGTCATAAGTTGAGTAGTTTAATTCTGCACCGTTCAATTTCTCACTAAAATAAGCAATTGGTTGCTTATCTTGCATTAAAATGGCGCCGATTCCAATTCCTGAAGCATCACACTCAAGTTCAAAAGTATTAGAAGAATCAGGTAATTTAAGAAGAGGAGCAGAACATAACTTAGCTTTTAGGGTCTGAAAAGCCTTTTCTTGGGTTTCACTCCATTTGAAACCCACTGATTTCTTTATAACCTCGGTTAATGGGGCAGCAATAGTAGAGAAATCTTTCACAAATCGTCTATAAAAGCTAGCTACACCATGGAAAGATCTCACCTCAGTTACCGGTTTAGGAGTCGGCCACTCCTTGATTGTCTTGACTTTTTCCTCATCGACATGAATAACTTGTGCACTAACTATGAAACCTAAGAATATTAGTTTATCACAACAGAATGTGCATTTATCAAGGTTGGCAAATACTTTTTTAGCTCGCAGAATATCCAAAACAGTTCTAACATGGAAAACATGATCATCTAATGTCTTGGAGTAAATTAAAATATCATAAAAGTAAACTACTACGAATTTACCCAAGTGAAGCCTTAAAACATGATTCATTAATCTCATAAATGTATTGGGTGCATTAGTAAGGCCTAAAGGCATAACTAACCATTCATACAATCCAAATTTTGTTTTAAAGGCTGTTTTCCATTCATCCCCTTCCCTTATTCGAATTTGATGATAACCTCTTTTCAATTCAATTTTAGTAAATATGACTGAACCATGTAATTCACCAAGCATATCATCAAGTCTGGGAATTGGGTGTCGATACTTTACTGTTATTTTGTTGATTGGACGACAATCAACACACATTCGATACGTACCATCTGTCTTTGGTACCAATAAGACAGGAACGGCACAAGGACTTAGGCTCTCACGAATGTGCCCTTTGTCTAGTAATTCCTCAACTTGTCTTTGCAATTCCTTTGTCTCCTCGGGATTGCATCTATAGGCTGGTCGAATTGGTATTGAAGCTCCGGGTACTAAGTCAATCTGATGCTCTATCCCTTGTAAAGGTGGTAAACCTTTGGGGCCTCACTAAAAACATCCTCATAATCCTGCAAAAGAGACTGAAACACACTATGCAAACTTTCGTTAATGTTAGATAAAGATAAATAATTTTGCCTAAACCTCACAAGGATACAAGGCTGTTTATTGAGTAGGGCTCTCCTCACATCTTTTTTTGTTGCCAAAAAACTTTTTCCGCTCATTTTACCACTTGTGGATTCACTCACCTTTGGGCTTTTTAAATTTTTACTTTTTCCACTACTAGCCTCTTTTCTCTCTATCTTTTGTACTTGTCCTTTCTCCTTTACTCCCTCACAAAATTTCATCATCTTCAATTGATCTTTATATACATCAGTGGGATTTAAAGGAGCAAAACTGAATTTTCTACCTTTAAACACAAGGGAGTATCGATTAAGCTTACCTAGGTGTGTAACATCACGATCAAATTGCCAAGGTCGTCCAAAGAGCAAGTGTGCCGCATGCATTGGGACCACATCACACCATACTTCATCCTCATAATTCCCGAGCTTAAAAGTGACCAAGGACTGTTTCGTAACTTTAAATTTGGAACATTCGTTAAGTCACTGAAGGTGATATGGCTTAGGGTGTTTGGTACAAGGCAACTTTAAAGAATCCACCAAATAGCTACTCACTACATTCGAGCAACTCCCACTATCAATAATGAGTGAACATAAGTTACCTTTAATAAAACACCAAGAATGGAAAATATTGGTCCTTTGGTTATCATCATCTTTCATCTGGATGTTAAGGGTTGGGCGAACTACAAGGCATTGAAAATCAGCAAAGTCCCCTTCTTTCGGTGGTTCGACCAACTCTTCGCCATTATCACTGTCATCCACAAGTTCTGGCATATCTGGATCTGTTTTATCAGAGTCGGAAGTGTACTCACCATTATCTTTCAGAAGAAGTAATCTCGTGTTAGGGCATTCCCTACTATAATGATCACGCCCTTTGCACTTAAAACATTCAATCTCAAGAGTCCTCTTCATATTTGAATCACCTAAATTGGGCTACTTAGAAGGTGTTTGCACTTTAACAGGAGCCCCTTTTTTCCAATCTGATTGCTTGTTACTCATAGAAGACTTATTAGAAAAACCAGGGATTTTGAACTTTTAAAATCAGAATTGGAATTGTTACCTCGGTAATATTGCGAAGTAAAGAAAGAACCAACCCTTTGTTCCTTTAATTGTTGCTCGATCTCAATGGCTTTTTGAACTGCTTCTTCCAAATCAATGTAAGTTTGTAGCGTCAATGTATTAGCTATCGGCCTGTTCAAACCATCAATAAATTGAACCATAGTTGTTTCCTCATCCTCCTCCGCATTAGCTCTCTGAAGGAGCATCTCCATTTCCTTAAAATATTCATCCACCGTCCTACTACCTTGAAGAAGTCTTCTAAGCTTTGTTTTAATCTCTCTATAGTAGTGAGGTGAAATAAATCTTTTACGCATAATCTATTTCAACTCATCCCATGTCGAAATCTCACCTTCATAATTCCGATGACGATTTACCCCAAGTTGAGTCCACCAACTTAATGCATAATCTAAACATTCCAGCGTTGCTAATGCTACCTTTTCATCATCCGGATATTTATAATATCGAAACATAAGTTCAATTTTAGATTCCCATTCACAATAAGCTTCTGGATCATTCTTACCACGAAATTAGGGAATTGTGAACTTTGGTTTTGCCAAAAAGGGTTGCCCACGATCATGAAAATCAGAATTAGTTCTAGGGACACGTCGAGGACCACGTGATACGCACTCGCCTCGTGAACGAAGTGAGTCATAGAACTTGTCCGATCGTGAATTAGAAGCAAATTGAAAGCTTTTCAAAATAGGTTCGAAGAAAAGGGATTATTTAGGCTCAAAAGGGTTTTGTTGGTTTAAGAAATGAATCAGAAAACAATGGATGCAATTTGGGCTAAATATTCAAAAGCCGAACTAACACAATAGTAGTGTGTTAACCCGTAACTTATGAGAATGCTTAGGTATGTAAGGTGTTGATGGAAGGGAATATTAAATGAATAGAAACTTCGAACCGCTATCAAAGATGATTGGAACCTCAGTACGAATCGAACGCCACACTTTTGGGTTTAAAGTGATAAGTTCGGATAGAAACAAAGACAGGTTTGACGCCACAAAGATGTTTGATAAGTCTCACAAGTCTTTGGAGAATAACGAGAGTTGAAAACAACCTCACAAATTAACAAAGTTCTAAAATTGTTCATTGACCTTCAAATGTGAATTACATGGTCTATTTATAGGCTGGACTAAGGCAACTGAATAGCCTATTTAATCAGATTCTTATGCCTTAAGTTTCTTTAGGAAACTTCCAAGAAACTTCCTAGATACATTCATGAACAAAAATCTAAATATTAACCTTCTAGAAGAGATGATTTGGCTGGCCCTTTTAATGGCGAAAATTCACATTCATCTAATGCTTTTAAAGAGCTTAATTGCTACTTTGGAGAAGAGAAATGGACGGCTTGAAAACTCATGCTTCTTTGACCGAATATGATCAGCCACCAAGTTAAATAGCTGCTGGAATTTATGAAGCAACCTTTGTCCATTGCTCTCCATGAAATTGACCCTTGGAGAAGCTCAAAACAACAGTTGGAAGTCCATTGAGCTGCACAAAAAGTCACAAGACAGTTGCACTTTAATTGCCGTCTATGCATGTGCCAAATACATGCTCCTCTTTAAATGAGTTCCTTTGTATTTAAGCTAGCTGATTCATCTGTAAAAAAATATCAAATACATTCAGCTAAGACATATTTAAGGCTCATAAAATCAGTAACTAAAACACCTAAATATTCTGCACATCAAATCGGCTAAGACAAATTAATTAGCAGCTCCTAATAAATTTGTCTTAATCTAGACACATTAAAACTTTGTAATTAAACTAAACATATTTATTTTATTACTTAATAACGACATATTAAAGACATGTACTAATATAAGACACATTTAATAAGCTAAATTAAAATGTCTAGATTAAAACACATTTATTTAATTAAATTATTTGAACTGATTAACACAACTCATTTAATTTATTCAAAATAAATGCAATCAGCTCATTGAGCTAGCTAAGTGCTGAATTGAGCTGAATTGAGCTGACACGAGCTAAAATCAGCTTGTAGGAAGGTGTGAATCAAGCTAGTTAAGCTGGGCGTTTTATGTGCAGCCAACCCATCACTCCACACTTGAGCAATATAGCGTGCTACGGCATCTTGGAACTTCTTGGCACGTGCTCGAGTGATTGGCCCCGAAGGTAACTCCAGTGATTCGGCATCTAGCTTCATAGGCGAGCTCGCATCATCCTCCCCCTCTTCAAAACTATTTGTCCTGGAATCGTCACCTACATCAAAAGGAGTGAGATCAGCAACGTTAAAACTTGTACTCACTCCATACTCACCTGGTAAATCAATTTTGGAAATGTTATCGTTGATCCGTTCCAACACTTGGAATGGACCGTCACCCCTTGATTGAAGCTTGGATTTCTTTTGTTCGGGAAATCGTTCCTTGCGCATGTCGATCCAAACCCAGTCATCGGGTTCGAACACAACTTGTTTGCGTCCCTTGTTGGCTGTCCGAACATATTGTTCAGTCCTTCTCTCAATATTATCTTTGACCTTTTTGTGCAATTGTTTAACAAAGTCGGCCTTTCTTTTACCATCTACATGCACTAACTCGTTAGCAGGCATAGGAACCAAATCAAGAGGGGTAATGGGGTTAAAGCCATATACTACCTCAAAAGGAGAAAATTTTGTAGCAGAATGAACGGTTCGATTGTATGCGAACTCCACGTGAGGTAAACAATCTTCCCACATCTTCAAATTTTTTTGCAAGATGGCTCGAAGTAAAGTCGATAGCACACGGTTTACTACTTCGGTTTGGCCATCCGTTTGAGGGTGGCATGTCATTCGAAAACAAGATTTTTGTGCCTAACTTACTCCACAATGTCCTCCAGAAGTGGCTTAAAAATTTTGTGTCATAGTCAGAAACGATAGTATGAGGAATTCCATGCAACCTGACAACTTTCTTGAAAAACAAATTAGCAACGTTAGTAGCATCATCAGTCTTATTGCAAGGAATAAAATGAGCCATTTTGGAAAAATGGTCTACAACAACAAAAATGGAATCTTTTCCTCTTTTGGTTCTTGGAAGGCCTAGAACGAAGTCCATTGAAATGTCTACCCATGGAGCATTGGGAATAGGCAACATAGTGTATAAACCATGCGGTTTGATTTGTGACTTTGCCTTTTTACAAGTGATGCAACGATCACATTTCCTTAGGACGTCATGTTTCATTTTGGGCCAATAAAAATGCTCATGCAAAATTGCTAGAGTTTTGGCAACTCCAAAGTGAGCCTAAGTCCACCGCTATGAGCTTCATCCACAAGAACGTTTCGGACCGATCCTTGAGGCACACAAAGCTTTCCTTCATGAAAAAGATAGCCGTCATGTTGAAAATACTTTTTGTGTGCACCATGCGAACAATTCTTATAAATTTCACCAAAATCAACGTCAGACATATAAAGATATTTTATAAACTCAAAACCAAGCAATTTAGAATCCATTAAATTAACAAGTGCGTACCTTCGTGACAAGGCGTCGCCTACAACATTTTTCTTACCCTTTTTATACTAGATCACGTACGGGAATGATTCCAAATATTCCACCCACTTGGCATGACGTTTATTGAGCTTTGTTTGTCCTTTTAAATGCTTTAGAGCCTCGTGGTCTAAATGAATTACGAATTCCTTCGGCCATAGATGATGTTGCCATGTCTCTAGAGCTCGATTCAACGCATACAATTCTTTGTCATACGTTGGGTAGTTCAACGTAGCCCCATTGAGCTTCTCGCTAAAATATACAACAGGGCATCCGTCTTGCATCAAAGCAGCTCCAATGCCGATACCTGAAGCATCACACTCTATCTCGAATGTCTTGTTAAAATCAGGTAAAGACAATAATGATGCATTAGTTAGACATTCTTTAAGCTTGTTAAAAGAATTCTCTTATTCATCAGTCCAAATAAATGGAGAGTTTTTCTTAATTATACCTGTCAAGGGGGCAGCTACAGAACTAAAAATAGGCACAAATCTTCGGTAGAAGCTTGCCAACCCGTGAAAACTCCTCACTTGGCTAATGTTAGTTGGACGCGGCCATTCGTTGATCGCCTTGACCTTTTCTTGGTCAAATTCTAAGCCACGAGCACTTACCACAAAGCCTAAAAAGACAACTTCATTAGTGCAAAAAGAACATTTCTTTAAGTTGGCATAAAGTACCTCTTTTCGCAACACTTCAAGCACCGCACGTAGGTGTTGAATATGATCTTCCAAACTTTTGCTATAGACTAAAATGTCATCAAAATACACAACACAGAATTTCCAAATGAACGGACGTAAGACATAATTCATGAGACGCATGAAAGTACTAGGAGCGTTGGTAAGTCTGAATGACATTACCAACCATTCATACAAACCGTACTTAGTCTTGAACGCGGTTTTCCATTCGTCTCCCTCTCGCATTCAGATTTGATGATAGCCATTTTTTAAGTCGATCTTTGAAAACAGTTGGGCTCCGCTAAGTTCATCAAGCATGTCGTCCAAGCGGGGAATAGGATGGCGATATTTTATAGTGATTTTGTTGATGGCGCGGCAGTCAACGTACATTCGCCATGATCTGTCCTTTTTAGGAACCAACAATACCAGAAGTGCGCACGGACTTAAGCTCTCACGAATGTAGCCCTTCTCCATTAATTCGGCTACTTGCTTCTCCAATTCCTTCGTTTCCTCAGGATTACTTCTATATGCCGGCCTATTTGGAATTGCGGCACCTGGCACAAAGTCGATTTGGTGCTCGATTCCTCGAATGGGAGGTAGGCCATTTAGCACTTCTTCGGGAAAAACATCTCCAAATTCCTGCAACAAAGAGACGATAGGAATAGGCAAAGTATTTTCAATTTCATTAGTTTCCAATAAACACTCTTTGTACATAAGCACAAAGATGAGTTGCCTCGCCAACAACAATTTTCAAATCTTTCTTTTTCTGGCAAAAACACTTGTTTTTTCATTTTCACACTCATTTTCTTTTTCTTTTGTCACTCTTTTTTTTATCACTCTCATCATTCTTTTCTTTCTTTTTTTTCACACTTTTTGTTTTTCTCTTTTTCTCTTTCTCGCTCAATAGATTGCTTCATTTTGAGTTGGTCTTCATGCACTTGCTTCGGTGTGAGAGAAGCTAATGTAACATTCCTTCCCAGGTGCTTAAATGAATATCGGTTCGTGTAGCCCTCATGGACTACCCGCCGGTCAAATTGCCAAGGACGCCCCAATAGCAAGTGTCCCGCGTGCATCGGTACGACATCGCAAATCACCTCGTCTTGATACTTGCCTATGGAAAATGCCACTTTTGCTTGCTTCGTCACCTTGAGTTCACCTCCGTGATTTAGCCATTGAAGCTTGTAAGGATTTGGATGCTTCGTGGTGGCTAAACCAAGTCTTTCAACAAGCAACGAACTCGCGACATTTGGTGCAACTCCCTCCGTCAATAATCAAACTACACACCTTGCCTTGAACATGGCAACAGGTGTGAAAGATGTTATCTCGTTGTTATTGCTCCTCGGCTACTTGGATATTCAAGCTTCTTTTAACAACAAGTAATTCTCCTTCAACAGGCAGCTCAAGCTCTTCTTCTTCCTCCTTGGGAATTTCAGGATCCTCCTCTTGTTCATCTTCAGACTCGATCTCGCCATTTGAACGAACCACCATCACTCGTCGATTAGGGCATTGACTAGCGATGTGGCCTCTCCCTTG
Organism: Gossypium hirsutum; assembly: GCF_007990345.1. Lineage (NCBI taxonomy): Eukaryota > Viridiplantae > Streptophyta > Magnoliopsida > Malvales > Malvaceae > Gossypium > Gossypium hirsutum. The sequence goes on along the minus strand of NC_053439.1, from coordinate 28,735,462 downwards.
ACACTTGAAACACTTGATATCGCGAGAATGACTCGAAACAGCCTCGTTTTTATTTTTGCTAGCTTCATCACTTGGTTGGTTGGGTTTAGCAGCAACAAAAGGCTCCTTAGGCCGATTGGAAGCTTTGCTTGTCCCTTGAGCCCACTTGTTGGTAGAAGCCGTCCGAGTGTGTCCTTTTCGTTTCAATTATTTTTCAACTTTTATTTCCGTATGCACCATGTCCATAACTTTAACATTGTGTTGAAGCTCGACAATATTGGCAATATCCAGATTTTAGGCCGGCTAAAAATCTCGCCATGGTTGCTTCACGATCCTCATCCACATCGGCTCTTATCATAGCGATTTCCATTTCTTTATAATAATCTTTGACGCTTCGGTTGCCTTGCGTGAGATTTTGCAATCGTTGATACAACTCTCTATGGTAACAGGACGGGACAAAACACTTGCGCATAACAGCCTTCATTTCGGCCCAAGTAGAGATAGGCCTCTTCCCATTCCTCCTTCGGCTAGTCACCAATTGATCCCACCACACGATTGCATAGTCCGAGAATTCAATGGCGGCGAGCTTGACCTTTTTATTTTCCGAGTAGTTATGGCACTCGAAGACGAGTTCCATTTTCTTTTCCCACTCCAAGTAAGATTCAGGATCATTCTTTCCTTGAAATGGCGGAATAGACATCTTGATATTTTTGAGATTGTCATCGGGACGATCTCGATTTCTTGGAACTCGATTTCGTCGGACTCGTTGAGGGTTGCTTCGATCAGACAAGGGATCACTTTCAGATTCACCAACCTCATCTAAGTTGTTAATTGGCCGCTCTCGTTCTTCCTTACAGCTTCCAAAGTTACTTCACGTTGCCCTTGAGTTTCAACTTGATATAGGCGATCTTCAATTGGTTCAAGCTTGCGATCAAACAATCGCTCCATTTCTCGCATAATGGCTTGTAAATTGAGATTCGGCACTCCACTTCCAACGTTTCTTATGGGACGAAATCTACCTTCCTCATTTAGATTCCTTTCCAGACTCCGTGACATTTTCAAAATTTCTTTAAAATCTCACAACAAAAATCTCACCAATCACTCACAAAGAATTATCACTCACTTCGGCTTTTACTTCCCTCAAATAGTCTCACCAATCTCTCTTGCCTTTTACCACTCAGTTTTCACCTCTCTAAATTCTCCGCAAACTAATTTGACAAATCAAAAATTGCTTGGGGTCAGCTTACAAAATAGATGTGGCTTGGTGGGAAAATATTGTTGGGATTGGGTAGGCCAACAAACAAAGAAAATAGAAAAGGATAAATGTGGCTGTATAGATGTTGTCCTTTGGGCAGCAAGCAATGCTTTTACAATCCAACTATGAACTTTTCTTCTTTTTTTTTAATTCCAATTTTTTTTCTTTTTTTTATACACTAAACTGAATACAATGGAAAGATTTGAACACAAAATAAATTTTTTTTTCGGAATTTTTTTTTCAAATTTTTTTTACAAACTCGTAATACCGATTACAATGATTCATACTCTAATTCAGCTAGCTCTGATACCAACTTGATACGCACTCGCATCATGAACGAATTGAGTCGTAGAACTTGCCTGATCGTGAATTAGAAGTAAATTGAAAGCTTTTCAAAATAGGTTAGAAGAAAAATGATTATTTAGGCTCAAAAGGGTTTTGTTGGTTTAAGAAATGAATCAGAAAACAATGGATGCAATTTGGGCTAAATATTCAAAAGCCAAACTAACACAATAGTAGTGTGTTAACCCGTAACTTATTAGAATGCTTAGGTATGTAAGGTGTTGATGGAAGGGAATATTAAATGAATAGAAACTTCGAACCGCTATCAAAGATGATAGGAACCTCAGTACGAATCAAACACCACACTTTTGGGTTTAAAGTGATAAGTCTCACAAGTCTTTGGAGAATAACGAGAGTTGAAAACAACCTCACAAATTAACAAATTTCTAAAATTGTTCATTAACCTTCAAATGTGAATTACATGGTCTATTTATAGGCTGGACTAAGGCAGCCGAATAGCCTATTTAATCAGATTCTTATGCCTTAAGTTTATTTAGGAAACTTCCAAGAAACTTCCTAGATACATTCATGAATAAAAATTTGAATATTAACCTTCTAGAAGAGATGATTTGGCTGTCCCTTTTAATGGCGAAAATTCACATTCAACTAATGCTTTTAAAGAGCTTAATTGCTGCTTTGGAGAAGAGAAATGGACGGCTTGAAAACTCATGCTTCTTTGACCGAATATGATCAGCCACCAAGTTAAATAGCTACTGGGATTTATGAAGCAACCTTTTTCCATTTCTCTCCACGAAATTGACCCTTGGAGAAGCTCAAAACAGCAATTGGAAGTCCATTGAGCTGCACAAAAAGTCACAAGATAGCTGCACTTTAATTGCCATCCATGCATGTGCCAAATACATGCTCCTCTTTAAATGAGTTCCTTTGTATTTAAGCTAGCTGATTCATCTGTAAAAAAATATAAAATACATTCAGCTAAGAAATATTTAAGGCTCATAAAATCAGTAACTAAAACACCTAAAAATTCTGCACATCAAATCGGCTAAGACAAATTAATTAGCAGCTCCTAATAAATTTGTCTTAATCTAGACACATTAAAACTTTGTAATTAAACTAAACTTATTTATTTTATGACTTAATAAAGACATATTAAAGACATGTACTAATATAAGACACATGTAATAAGCTAAATTAAAATGTCTAGATTAAAACACATTTATTTAATTAAATGATTTGAACTGATTAACACAACTCATTTAATTTCTTCAAAATAAATGCAATCAGCTCATTGAGCTAGCTAATTGCCGAATTGAGCTGAATTGAGCTGACACGAGCTAAAATCAACTTGTAGGATGGTGCGAATCAAGCTAGTTTAGCTGGGCATTTTATGTGCAGCCAACCCATCACTCCATACTCGACCAATATAGCTTGCTACGGCATATTGGAACTTCTTGGCACGTGCTCGAGTGATTGGCCCCGAAGGTAACTCCATGGATTCAGCATCTAGCTTCGTAGGCGAGCTCGCATCACCGCGACTATAAGCAGGAGGCTGGTTATCCATATCTTCTTTAATTGGATCTTGATATTGAGGTTCTTGATTCAATCTCACGTCATTGATAGTAGGACTCAAAGTTCGAAGTGCGGCAGCCTGTTCATCTAACTGTTGTTGGAATTTTTTAAATGTGTCATAGACATCATTATGGTCATTATCACCTTGACCAACCTTAGACATTTTCAAAAACCTGCAAAACAAACACTCAACACTCAAAAAGAAAAATTTGCAAACCTCACCGTTAATCACTCAAAAAGAAAAATTAAATTCTCAATGAGGTAGAATTCAGTCTTGTGAGTTCTTTAGTAGAGTCTATATCAACCAATTAGAAAGTGTATGAACCGAAACTACCAAAGAGTCCTAATTTGCACTAAGATGCCAAAAACTGATGAGACACCAATTAATTTGTGTTGCACCGAGGAAGAATTGTGCACACCTTAAAATCCTACTAACACAAGAAAAAAGAAGGTGTTAGATAGTGTAAAGGAAGAATAAATGCAAACAAATGAAAACCTACAGCTAAGAATCAATAAAAATTACTGAAATCGAAAAACCTGAAAAACTACGGAGTAACTGTAATGTCCAAAAATCACGAAATTAAATCTGTAATGTCCTTAAATATTGAGTTTTTGATCTGGAAAGTTTGGGCACAAAACTCAACCTGCTGAATCTTTTTTTAAATTTTTATTGGATTTCGTCTTTTGCAATTTATTTGACTTTTCGACTGACTTTTTTGTGGGAAATTTTTTTATATTCAATCACAGTGCCACAAATATATATGTAAAATTTAAGATCAATCGGACAACGTTTACCCACTCAAATGAATTTTTTTCGAAAAATTTTTCTGGGTAAAACTGTTGTTTGTAGTTTAAAAAATAGAGATCAGTTTAGAAATCAACGAAGAACACCCAAAACGCCCAAAATCTGATACCAAATGGTAGGGGGTTGCGAGCGGACTAAGATCAAGTTGCCAAGTCACGAGAAAACTCTTACGAGACCCTAAACGAGCAGATCTAAAAATAAAACAGAGAATAAGAATAAAACTAATCAAATCTGAAAAAAATAAAATCTCAAAAATCAACTAAGAATAGCCAAGAATCAAAAGACTTATGATTAGATGTTTTCGAAATGTAGGAACACGAAATCGAACTCCAAGGTTGATTTCCAATCAACCGAATCTATCCAAGAACACCAAAACAGCAAACGAATTAAAACAATCAGATTTTTAATAGAACCTAGGGTTTGGAACGACAAGAAGAACAGAAAGAAATTGATGGATCAAAACGATTCTTGAAGAGTCAAAAGATTGTGATTCTGCCCAAAAATTAAAACAGCAAGTAATGCCCAAATTCCAGCAACCAAATTTCACCAAAAAAAGAAGGAACTAATCGGCAAGAACCCTAGAAATTAGGGATTTCGATGACGATTCTTTGCTGCCAAGAACAAAGGAGCTGATCGGATTTTGAATAATGAAGAGATCTTGGAGTTTAGACAAGGCTGAAACACAATAAAAGAATAACAAATAAGTTAGCTAAATAAACTCGACACAAACAGAATTTAAAAGAAAATATGAACAGCAAGAAATAAAAGAAAAGTCCTAAGAAGCCTTGAAATCCCGAAAGATTTCACAACTCCCTTCAAACGGCTCTAATCTCCCCTCCAATGAAAATCAATGGCAAGAAGAAGGCTGAAGATGGCTCCCACAATCAAAAAAGATTGTTAAAACTACTTCTAAAGAAAACTCAAGAGAAAATTCTTGGAGAAAAACTCAAGAGAATTTGCACTCAAACAATTCTGAAATTTCAATGTATTTCTAAGATGATCAACAAGAGTGGCCAGCCAAGCCTTTATATAGGCCTTTCAAATGTTTTCCTAATCTAATTAGAAAACTAAAACTAAAAAATTCCTAATTATTTTAATTTTAAATGGAAATTTGGCCAAGGGCTTTTAATTGGGCCTCTTGGACTGAATATTTACATAGAAATAAAATAAAAATTTAAACTAAGTATTTTAAAAAATAAAACTTTACAAATTGGGCCACTTTGACAATTTGGCCTGATTTTCAACTAAGTGTGGTTTGACTTCTTGGTTGGGCTTGGAATCCTCTTATTGGGCCTTGCCTTCAAGAACTTGGGCTTGTAGTCCATCTCCCACCGAAATTGGTTCGTTGATGCTTGTAACGGAGATCCAATGTGCGTTGGCTGCAAGATTCGGTTTCTTGGACCAAGATTTCCAAGATTTGAAATCTTCATTTTCTTGATTCTTGAAATCGCTCCAAACAGCAAGATTGGGCCAAGATTCGGTTTCTTGATTTTCTTGGAAACAAGAAAGTGAATCTTGATTTTCTCTTTCGTTCATGTATGCATCTAAGGCCTTGCTAACAAATTCCTGAGTGGTCCCATTTAGTTTGGAACGCATTTGTCGGGCCTTTGACCTCGTTATTGGGCCTTGTGGAAATTTGAGCCCATCATGTTCTTGAGCTTGGATTGGGCCTTTGTGACTCGTATCATTAAGATATGCCATAAAACACTCCTTTAACATAAACTAGCACCATGGCCGAATTTTCATTATGCTATTTATTACTTTTTTTTTCCGAATCACATAGCAAAATATTACAAATATGTATATATTTTAATACTATAATTATGCATCAACTTACCAACATGAGTTAATTCATGAGTCACTCATGACATCACTTCATGCCAAATATACCACACAAATATGCTATGAAACTTTATTTTCTCTCATGAGCTTACCATGACCAGTAATGCACCAATATAAACATCACTCCTATTTCAACGTTTATCGATTATAATCAGGCATATAACCAATTATACACAATTCATTCATATACTTTATTGTCCTCCTCCACCTCTCCATCCTACATCCTTTATGTATATAACATGCTCAAATAGCATTATACATAATTTTACTATTCACTTATATTTAAATTCAAAGCTATCTATTTGATCTAGAGTCACTAAATCATTTTTATTCGAAGCTACAAAGCTCCAAATTAAGATCCGTTAATTTTCCCCAAAACTAGACTCACATATATTCTTACCATAAAATTTTTAGAATTTTTGACTTGGCCAATTAGTACAGTTTATTCTTTAAAGTCACCCCTATTTCACTGCTCAACATCTCTGACCTCTCTTTACTAAAAATGAATTATCTCATTGTACAGAATTCAGATGATATTTCTGTTTGTTTTATTTGAAAAGACTCATTAACGATTCTAAGCATATAAATTATAACTCATAATTATTTTTTTACAATTATAATTACTTTCCAAAGTCAGAATAGGGGATTCCGAAATCAATCTGACCCTGCCTCACTAAAATTCAAATATCTCAAAATATATAACTCTTTTCTTGCTCTGTTTCTTTTATGTAAAAATAGACTTATTAAGCTTTCATTTCATATCTTATTCACTCTCTAATTCAATTTTCACCATTTTTGGTGATTTTTCAAAGTCACACAACTGTTGCTGTCTAAACTGTTTTGTTGTAAAATGTACTCTTTCATAATTTCACTTTTTCACTATTTCAATTCCATTGAATTTTTCACATCTCATTCCAATAGCTCATTTCAATTCATATACAATTCATTCAATTTATCACTATATTCAAATCAATCCAATTTCTCATTTCCAATTTCAAGTCAATCTTCAATTCAATTCCACATATATATTCATCACTCAATTAGACTTAGTTAATTTCCCGATGAACACTTAGGAATAATAACAGATACACGGTGGAATCAACACACAGCAACCACCTTATAATAAATGATATCTGGTTCACATAGTAGCCTGCACATAGTACTACACATGTGACCATTTTCATCCGATGCACGTACTAGCCTACACATAGTACTACACACGTGATCGAAGCTATTCGGTACGCATAGTAGCCTGCACATAATACTACACATGCGACCTATCATTCTGGTACACGTAGTAGCCTGGACATAGTACTACACACGTGACCTAGCAACTTCACTCGTATCTTTGTCATTCTGAACGTTCAACCGGGAATTTTTACTTTTTCTCACTATTTTTTTTACCAATCAATGTCAATTTCTCGTCTTTCTCAATTTATAATAACATATTTAGCTTATATAACATTCACATTATTCAATCCAGTCCAAAAATCACATTTTGGAAAAATTACATTTTTGCCCCTAAAATTTCACAAAATTATGATTTTCCCCTAGGCTCAGAAATTAAACTTTATTCCTTTTTCTTATGTTTTATAACATGCTAAACATTTTTCCCTTCTATAGCAACATAAAATTCTTGCTCTAACATGCACTTATGAACAATAATAATTTTTACCGATTATGCCGTTTCACTTGTTTTCACTGAAAATCACTTAGCAAAAATTGTTTAACACAATTTCAAGCATTATATTCTACCACAAAACATCAAAATAAACATATTTCACCTATGAGTAGTTTTCCAAATATAAACCCTAGGTTAAATTATTGCTAGAATAAGCTAAATTAAGCTACCAGGACTTCAAAAACGTAAAGAACATTAAAAATGGGGCTTGGAATCACTTACTATGGAGCTTGGAAGCTTGAAAACCCTAACCATGACTTCCCCCTTGCTATTTTCGTTCATCATGGAGAAGATGGACAAATTTTTGGCTATTTTGGCCTTTTTAATTCTTTTAATTACTAAATGACCAAAATGCCCCCAACTTAAAAATATCCTATTTCACTTATTTCTTATCCATTTTTGTCCAACAAGTTAACCAATGGTCTAATTACCATTTAAGGACCTCCAATTTAAAATTTCATAACAATTGGACACTTCTAACATGTAGAACTCAACTTTTGCACTTTTTACAATTTAGTCCTTTTGGCTAAATTGAGTGCCCAAACGTCGAAATTCTTGAACAAAATTTTTACGAAATCATTTTGTGAAATTATAGACCATAAAAATATAATAAAAAATAAATTTTTCCTTGTCAAATTTGTGGTCCCGAAACCACTGTTCCGACTAGGCCTAAAATCGGGCTGTTACAAAAATGGTCAAATAGAGAGATAATTCTAGAAGGTAATGGTGATGTTTGTGATATTTTTAATTAATTAATATTTTATTAAGATTTTTAGTATTATTTTATTATTAAATGAATAATATGAAAGGGAGGAAAGATGATGAAAAATCATCATCATTCCATGCAACCAACGTTAGAAGAGAAGAGAAGAAAGAAAAATTTGCTTTCTTTACAATTTGGTCCTTTCACCAAAAATTCACTATTTTCACCTAGAAATCAAAAGAATTTCCATAGCTTCCAAGAGAGAAAAATAATAAGGAGACAATGGGGAGCTAGAATGTCAAGTTAGATTCAAGAAATAGAAGTTTGAGGAGAGAAAAAATCAAGTTAAAGATTGAAATAAATAGCACGAGGTAAGAACATCAAGATTTCAATATATTTTTAAGTTTGTTATTGTTGAAAAAGCATGGAAACGATGTTATAGTAGAGTTTTCTTAAATAAAGTATTATTTTCTTGATATATTAGTGAAGGGAAATAAGTGAAAATGATGGAAAATATTATAGAGAAGGGAATAAGGGAGTTATAAATTTAGTAATCAACATCTTGCACTAAAACAATTTTGGACAGCAGCAGTAGGTTAACTTTGAAAAATCACCGTAAATTGTGGAAATCGAATTAGAAGATGAAAACAATATGGAATTAAAGCTTATTAAGTCTAGTTTCTCATAGCAGAAACGTGTAAGTAATGGAATTGTAAATCGTGAGATATAATAAATTTTGTGAGACAAGGTCAGAATGAATTCGGGTTCCCCTGTTTTGACTTTGGAAAATCATAAAAAACTGAAAAAAAATAATTAGAGGCTTAAATTTATATGTCTAAAATCCTGAATTAATATATTTTCAATATAAACAAACAGAAACATCATCTAAATTCTGTACAAAGAGATAGTTAATTTTTAGTGAAGACGGGTCGGAACTGTCAAACAGTGAAACAGGGGAAATTTTAAAGAATAAACTGTACTTAGTGGCTAAACCAAAAATTCTGAAATCTTATGGTAAGAAGATATGTGAGTCTAGTTTCATAGGAATTTAGTGGATCTTAATTTGAAGTTCCGTACCTTGAGATATAAATAATTTAGTGACTATGACTCAAGTGGACAACTTTGAATTAATATATAAATAAATGGTGGAATTATAGATAATGTTACATATAAGCATATTATACATTAAGGATGTGGAATGGAGAGAAGGAGGAGGAAAACAAATGATTATTCAACTAGCATGAGTTCTCATTAAAAATGACCAATTTGCATGTTTTAGGTTCAATGACTAAATTGAACAAAAGTAATATTTTAAGGGTAAATTAGTAAAAATATCAAAAATTGACCAAATTGCATGAAGTGAACTATTTTATTATTTAAATTAATAAATTGAATGAAATATTAATTTATATCAAGACTGGGTGGAAATTCGAGGAAAATAGAAAATTACCAAAATGTCCCTGAATTTTGGTATTTTTGCAATTTAGCCTAGTAAGTTCGTGTAACTTGAATTATATTCTTAGATGATTGAAATATATATATTGGATTGAGAAATTTATTTGAATTGTGAACATGAGAAATTGTGAATTGAATGAAATGGAAATGAAGCTTTGAATTACATGAGTAAATATCGGGTCTCACAAGCCCTATTTGTTATGAATATAATATTTCGAGGATATGTTGTAAAGAATTATAAAAGCATGTTAATAATTTAAAAGCTTTAATTCGGATGAAATTTTGTAACACGATTTAATACGCATGCAAATGTATGTCTTCTAGTAATGCCTCGTACCCTATTCTGGCGTCGAATACGGATAAGGGGTGTTACAATGTGACATCACCAGATTCGGTCATAACGTTTAGACCGGGTTTGGGGTGTTATAACTTGTAGGTGTTCTCGTTAATACTTTTCAAAACTTGAAAAGGACCATCTCCCCTTGGAAAGAGTTTTGATCTTTTTTGGGTTGGAAATCTTTCCTTACGCATATGGATCCAAACCCAGTCACCAGGTTCAAATATTACCCGCTTCCGTCCCTAATTCACCCTTTGACCATATTGTTCGTTTCGTCTTTCAATGTTGTTCCTAACTCGTTGATGCAATTGTTTAACGAATTCTGCCTTTTTCTTGGGATCTACATGCACTAATTGATTAGAAGGTAAAGGTAATAAATCCATAGGAGTTAAGGGATTGAAACCATATACCACTTCAAATGGAGAATGCTTGGTAGTAGAGTGCACCGATCAATTGTAAGCGAACTCAACCTGTGATAGAAACTCCTCTCAAGTTTTTAAATTCTTTTGAATTGTGGCACACAACAAGGTTGATAAAACTCGATTAACGACCTCTGTTTGGCCGTCAGTTTGGGGATGGCAAGTTGTTGAAAACAAAAGCTTGGTGTCAAGCTTTCCCTACAAAGTCCTCCAAAAATGGCTAAAGAACTTAGTGTCACGGTCTGAAACAATGGTCCCTAGAAAGCCATGCAAACGTACGATTTCCCTAAAGAACAGATTAGCAACATTTATCGCGTCATCAGTTTTATTACATGCAATAAAGTGAGCCATCTTTGAGAATCGATCTACTACTACAAATACAGAATCTTTGCCATTCTTTATTCTAGGAAGGCCTAGAACGAAATCCATGGATATATCCACCCATGGTGCTTCCGCAATCAGTAAAGGAGTGTATAAACCATGTGGTTGAATCGTTGACTTAGCCTTCTTGCAAGCTAAGCATTGCTTGCACACTTTAAACACATCGCGCCGCATCTTTGGCCAATAAAAGTGCTCTTGTAGAACAGCCAAAGTGTTGGCTACATCGAAGTGGCCCATTAATCCCCCACTATGTGCCTCTCAAACCAACACATCTCTAATTGATCCTTGGGGTATACATAACTTATTTTCTCGAAAGAGAAAACCATCTTGTTGAAAATACCTATCGTGGGCACTTTGAACACACAACTCAAATATCTGACCAAAGTCAGGATCATTAACATATAAATCTTTCAATTATGCAAATCCAAGCAGCTTAGCATCCAAATGATTAATTAAAGAAAACCTACGTGATAGCGCATCCGCAACAACATTTTCTTTACCTTGTTTGTACTTAATCAAGTAGGTTGAGGCAACAAAGGCATGGAAAGAGGATCATGGGAGTGAAAAGGGGAGAAAAGGGGGAATGTTGACCGTTTAATCAAGGAAAGAATCTTCCCTAGTATGGCAACATGGGTTGGATGGAAAGGGTGTTCACACTTAGCTAAAGTTGTTAAAAATTTAATTAAAAGGGTGAGCTTGTGGGGGCTTAAACTCGAGACCACTAAGAATTAATTCACACACTTAACCACTAGGCTATTTTACTCATTATGTCATAAACTAGTACAAATAATAAATAATTTATAATGTGTGACAATTCTGCTGAGATAATCACAAGCAAAGTAGAACAGTTACCCAAATAAACATATTTCAAATAAGAAGGAAGTACCTTTAATTCAAGTTTGCGTGGTTCCTCGATTGACAACTTTAGTTGTGTGAATTCTCGAGCTTCCAATTCCAATGGTTCAAACTGTGCTGGTTGAATGTAGCCCCTCAGATTGGCTTTCATCAAAGTCATATTTTCCTTACCTTGTCCATCTTCTAATGGCTCAAATCCTAAGGTTTTTTGCAATGGGTCTTCTACAAAATTTCACTCTCATTTTATAGAAACTAAGGCTTCTATCTCTTCCATCACCGAGCATTCTTCCACCGGATCAGGGAATTTCATGGCTTTAAAAACATTAAAAGTCATTTGGTCATCTTGAACTTGCATAGTGAGTTCACCTTTTTGCACGTCTATTAATGTTCTCCTTGTGGCTAGGAAAGGTCTTCCCAAGATGATCGGCACTTCCTTATTTGCTTCAAAATCCAAAATAATAAAATTAGTAGGAAAATAAACTTATCTACACGTGCCAAAACATCATTTATATTTCCTTCTGGGTGTGCCAAAGATTGATCCACCAATTACAGTGTCACAGTTGTTGGTCGAGCATCACCTATCTCCAATATCTTAAAAACAGACATTGGCATCAAGTTGATGCTCACCCTTAGATTACGTAAAACTTTACCACATTAAGTGATAGAGGATCGTGTGTGGACCAAGATCGAGTTGTCATATTACAGAAAAGTCCAACGAAAACTATCGACACTTAGATCTGAAACGGAAACAGAAAATAGGAAATTAAACTTAAAAGACCAAGAAAACCAAATTGAAATCGAATGATACTTGGGCGGCAAGAAAGGATGAATAAAGAATGTTTCTTGATGCCAAAGAATGTTGCAAAACAGATCCTTGAAGCTTGGAATGGCTGGAAATGCAACAAGAACAATTAAACCAAGTTAATCAACAATTCGACCCAAACAAAAATAATTAAAAAAAAAGAACAAACAACAGAAAAGATGGATAAAAGTCCTAAGAAGCCTTGAAATCAAGAAAGATTTCACAACTCCCTTCAAACGGCTCTAATCTTCCCTCCAATGTAAAAACACGGCAAGAAGAATGTTGAAGATGGCTCCCACAATCAAAAAGATTGTTAAAACTACTTCTAAAGAAAACTCAAGAGAGAATTCTTGGAGAAACTCAAAGAGAGTTTTCACACCACAAAAAAATCTAAATTTAATATATCATCTATAAGGGTGGCCGGCCAAGCCATATATATAGGCCTCCTAACTACTTTCCTATCCCTACTAGGAAAACTAAAAAAAAAACCCTAATTGTTGCCTTTCAAGGGAATTTTGTCCAAGGCCTTTAAATGGGCCTCTTGAACTGAATTCTTACATAGAAATTTATTCATAAAGTCTAAAAATTAAAACTAAGTATTTAAAGAATTAAAATTTTACAAATTGGGCCACTTTGACAATTTGGCCTGATTTTCAACTAAGTCTAATTTAAACTTCTTAGTTGGGCTTGGAATAGACCTGTCTATGGGCCGAGCGGCTCGGCCCGACCCGAAGGCCCGCCCGAAATATGGGAGGGTTTGGGTAAAAATATAGGCCCGAAATATGGGCTTGGGAAAAAATTTAGGCCCGCTTAGAAAACGGGCCGAGCCTCGGGCATAATTTTTTTGGCCCGGGCCAGCACGGCCCGCCCCGGCCCGGCCTGGCCCGAAAATATATTAAATATATATATTTTTTCTTTTTAAAATATAATAGCTTTTTATTTTAATACTTTACTTTCATTTCCTCGTTAGAAGAATCACCCAAAATCCCTAACCCTTATGCTGTGCCTCACCCAAAATCCCATTTCCAAAATCGACTGTCTTCCAGTACCGATCCACCTCCACCGTCAAGACCTCCACCGATCCTCCTTCGGTCGGTTTGTTTATTCCTGAATAGCCAAGTAGAAGTAAGCATACAAGAACGAGAAGTTTGGTACAGGTACGAGTTTGCTCATCTTCTTCGGTTTCCTCGTTTTCATTCTCTTTAAGATACTTCATTTCTTCTGAATCAATGGTTACGATTATGTTATCTTCCTTGTTAATGACACTTTGGGAAGGAAATCATATTAATTTTGTTGTTGTTGATGAATCCTTGTGATTGTATGATCAAATATGGCTAATCGAAACTTTCGAACCGCCAAAAACCCAACTGGGTTTGTTTGTTTATATGTTTATATCTGGAAATAATGGCCTTATGGGTAATTCCTAATTTCGTCAAAAACCCAACTGGGTCAACTCCTTTCTCAGTTTCAGTCACACTTTTCTTTTGGTGAAACTTTCTCGTTGCTTTTGTTGTTGTTGTTGGGGGTCTATAGAAGAGCATTTTGTTTTTGTTTTTATTTTTACTTTTCTAGTGAAGAAGATTATTTGAGGTTTGTTTTAGGGGTGGAAATAGAGAATTGAGTTGTTTGGATGTAGAGAAAATTTGGGTTGGAGAGAAAGTGAAGCCATTTCTGAGAAAATTTTTGGGTTTTGAGACAAAGCTAGAGAGTCGAGAGAGTGTTTTAGTGAGGTTTAAGATAAGAGAAGTCGGGTACCGAGTTAAATCAGAGGCTTTTCAATGTGGAACCTCAGTTTTACTTTAATATTCAAATTGATACCTATTATTTTTCCAGAATTTAAATTCAATTGCTAATGATATTAAAATTATTTTGTTAAATTTAACTTTATTACAACATTGTTAACAATTAGATCCCCAAATTTAACAAAAAATAATTCTTTTGAGAGATTTGAAAGTATTGAATATTAGACAAAGGTTTGTTCAAGACTCTCCTTCTCCTACCAAATTTTGATTTCTATAATTCTTTATTTGTCCAACTAATTTATGTATAAATAAGAAATAGAACAGATTTGCTTATTGGCTTCCTCAAGTGAGAGTAAGGTTGCAAACACCAAATATATTGAATTTTACTATTGAAGGTCTGAGTAGAAGTTTGTTTCTTCGAGAAGACTTGATAAGGATTTCTGGTTTAGTGTTTCTATGTTCAATAAAAGAGGGATAAGAAAACAATAAATCTAACTTCATTAGCTCTTGATTCTTATTCAGTGATATATACATTGTTGGTATATACAATGACATTCTTTAAAGCATGTACGTGCATTGAAGTCGTGTAATTTCCATTTCATTTCACCACTTAAAATAAAGTGTTATTTCTTGTCTCATGACTTATGTATCACATACTTCAATTACTTGCGGTGTAGGGTTTGATGAAAATTTAAAATCTAATTGAATTCATGTATGCCCATGATCATAAACTGACAATTCTTCTTAACTTGTGCACATGGTAGGTGCATTTTAAAATTTTAAGGTGATATGATATGTTGGAAGAATACCTTTACCAGTATAAATTGTTTGTAAAATTTAAAATTTAGCATATATATCTTAAAAGTGTGATATAGACATCTTGGGCCATTAGTTTCAATGATCAATTATCAACCTTCGATAGAAATATCAAAATAGAAATAGAAATGGAATAAATAAACCCATGTATTGTATATGTTTAATAATACATATTAAATGTCAATTCATTATAAAAGAAATCTGTTTAACAGATTTCCATTAGTTATTACTTTAACAGAAATCTGTTACAAAATAAAAATAATAAAACATCAAGTTTGTTTTACTAATCAAATGTTAGATTTACTAGTTAGATTTTGTTACAACAATTAATACAATTAATACAATTAACAATTAATACAATTAATAATTTGATAATTTTATTAATCAAATCTTAGATTTTATTACAACAATTAATACAATTAACAATTAATAATTTGATAATTTTACTAACAAGTAACAACTAATTTTAATAACAATTAGTTTTAATTTTATTAAAAAATAATTTTAATTTTAATTTTAATTAAAAACGGGCCGGGCCGAGCTCGGGCCTTTTATTTTTTCCTCGGGCCGGGCCTGGGCAAAATCTGAGGCCCATATTTCGGGCCGGGCCAGGCCCGGGCCTGGTATGCAGGTTGAAATTTTTTTATGGGCCCGGCCCAGCCCGGCCCATGGACACCTCTAGCTTGGAACATCTTATTGGGTCGTATCTTCAAGAACTTAGGCTTGTAATCCGTTCTCTCTTGAAATTGGTTCGTTGATGCTCGTAACTGAGATCCAATGCGCCTTAGCTGCAAGACTCAGTTTCTTGGACCAAGATTTCCAAGATTTGAAATCTTGATTTTCTTGATTCTTGAAATCGCTCAAAACAGCAAAATTGGACCACGATTCGGTTTCTTGATTTTCTTAAAAATAAGAAAGTGAATCTTGATTTTCTTTTTCTTTTGTATACGCATCTAAGGCATTGCTAATGAAGTCTTGAACGGTTCCATTTAGTTTCATACGCATTTGCCTGACCTTTGACCTCGTTATTGGGCCTTGTCGTAATTTGAGCCCATCACGTTCTTGAGCTTGAGTTGTGCCTTTGTGACTCGTATCAGTAAGATTCTACAATGTTATAAGGTATAGTAAAGCTTCTGGGGTCCTTCATTTTCAGAGGTAGCTTGTTCTATAAGAACGCACTACACTCCTTTATTAATGCTACAGTCTCGAACTCACCAAGCTTCTTGTTCTTGTAGAGAATGTCCTTCATGAACTTGACTTAGTTGGGCATTTGTTCTAAGGCTTCTACCAATGGAATATTGATGTAAAGTTGTTTCAAAACATCCAAAAACTTCTTGAATTGAACCTCCTATTTCTGCTGCTTGAGTCTTTGTGGATACAGAGGTGATGGAACCTTATCTTGGATTGGATAGCTTTTCTAAGGTAATATATTTGCATCTAACGAAGGGGTTAGCTTATCAGAATTCACTAGTTTAGATTTTACCTCTTTAAAATTTGCAACATCTGGCTTTTCTGGTGTAGGAATTTCAACTGACAGTTGATCTTGCTTTCTTTTGACAGGTTCTTCTTCAACCTCAACTTTCTTGGGTTCCAAAGTCCTTCCTCTTCATAAAGCAACTGCATTGCAATGTTCCTTACCCATATTCCTTGGATTTTCCATGTCACTTGGCAAGGCTCCTTATGGTCGATTACGAAGCTTCGTAGCTAATTGTCCTACTTGGTTCTCCAAATTTTTCAGTGTTGTTGCTTGACTCTTGATTATGGCGTCATTCTTAGCCATGAATGCCTTCAAAAAATTCTCCAAACTATTAGACAGTTTAGCTTGAGGTGGTTTTTGAACTTGTTGATTGAACCCAAGAGGTTTATTTGATCTATGCTGCATGTAGTTATTGTTCGGTTCAGCTCCTTGGTTACTCTAGGAAAAGTTTGGATGGTTTTTCCATGAAGGGTTATAGAAGTTTGATTGTGGTCCTTGTACACTTCTATTATGGTTTTGATTCCCTACATAATAAACGGACTCGAGATTTGATGGATAATTCTCAAACAAATGTCTGTCCCCACAATATATGCAGGACATAACATCAAATTGACTCAATTCCTGAGCTGCAACATTGTTTAAACCATTAATAGTAAACTATTTCAACATTGAAAAGATAGAAGATACTTGAGTTACAAGTGAAGTGAAGGCATCTACTTCATGCACTCCTGCTACTCATCTTCTTGAAGCTACTCGATTAGTCATCCACTGGTAGTTGCTACTAGCTATTCTCTCGATGATTTCATAAGCCTCATTATAAGACTTAGATAGGAGAACACCATTCGCGGAAGCATCTACCACCATCCTAGTGTGTGCGTTGAGACAATTATAAAATGTCTCCAGGTGAATGCAATTTGGAATCTCGTGGTGAGGGCATTTGCGTAGTAGCTCTTTGAATATTTTTCATACCTCGTATAGGGATTCATCATCCATTTGCTAAAAAGTGGTGATCTCATTCTGCAACTTAACATTTTTGCTAGGCAGGAAATACTTAACCAGAAAGCGTTCAACTAATTCTTGCCAAGTAGAAATTGAACTTGGTGGCAACAAATTAAGCCATGCTCATGCTTAATCTTACAACAAGTATGGAAACAACTTCAACCTCAATGTGTCTTCGGTTACATCGGCTATCTTGAAGGAATCACTCACCTACATGAATAATCGAAGCTGAAGGTGTGGATCTCCTGTAGGCATTCCACTAAACTGGCCCATTATTTGAAGCTTCTGGAACATCACATGCTTTAGTTAAAATTGTGGTGTCTCGATCTCCGATCTCTTAATTCCCAAATTTAACTCATTAAAAAGTTGCACAACGTACTACCTTATGGCTCGACCTTTATTATCAGCAATAAGGATTAGATTACGAGCATTAATGGCTCAATTCCCTTGAACTTCGTTTGGATTTTCAAGTTCTATTTCTACGACTTGTCTCTGGGCTAGTCTTTCTCATCTCATTTGTCTAAATGTTCACTAGATTTCAGGGTCTACAAAGAGTAAATCGGTGATTCGATTTATGCTCATAAACACATGAGAAGAAAATCACAAATAAAAAAATTAATGAAATAAGAATAAAAATAAATAAACCAAATTGTAAGAAATAATTTCACAAATAATGATTAATTTATCAGTCCCTAGAAACGATGCCAAAAACTTGGTTCGAGATGGAATGTGCAAGTGTACACAATCATTATCAAGTAATAAGTAAGTAAAAAGAGTTCTCGTCTCCATAAGGACTGTGTTTAAATCAATAATTGTAAAATTAATACTTACAAGTTGGTTAAGAGAACACAATATTTTTAAGGTGATGGATGTTAAAATTAAATTAATCAACTATATGCAAATGAACTAACCTAAATGCAATGAGATGGTTTAGCAACAAATCACAAGTTTTAATAACAATAACATGAATAAGCTAGAAAAATTACGACACTTGACTCAATTCATTCTTTATCATATTTAAGAATGTCCCGAAAAATATTTCATACCAACTCGATCATTCATTAACTTGGAATCTCATATAAGTTCTTTCGAAGTCTTATACTTAGAAAAACATGTATATTTCTATGTCCATATTTAACTAAGGATTCCTTAGAATTTATGTGAAGTAACAGGGACGGGATAGGTTTGAAACAATTTAATCACATATACCTAAAGTTATGCAAGGTAATAATGTTATCTCAAATTTTTGCAAACCTTTAATTTATTTTGGGTCGGTTATAAATTAAGCAAGCACTTTCCAATTATTGTGTCCATTAATCACCATCTAATTAGGATTAAACAACTAATTCTAATGCATCCAAACATATTTAATGCATGAATAACATGAAGGATTTTAATTGGAAGCATGAACAATTGAGGCATAGAACAACATAAACATGAATCGAATGAATTTAATCAAATTATTGCAATTATTCAAGCTAAAACAAATTAAGTCATCATCATTAATGGAAAAATAATTAAAAAATTTGCAATAATGTTTGAATAATTAAGAACAATTTAAAGATAAAGGAAGAACAAACTCTTGATGAATTCGATGATTTCCTGAACAATTCTTGTGATTTTTTTTCATACATGTAGGTACCTTCATTTTAATTATTCCATAGTTGATTTTGGGTTGCTCTTGATGTCTTGCCGACTTTGGGCTTCTCTTCTCCTTTTCAGATGACTTGGCAACCCACTTAAAAAGCAAATTCATTCTCTTTAGCAACCATCTTCCAAGCTGGGTCAACACAATTTTTATAACATTGAGTAATTTTAATGGTCCATACTGCAACATTTTAACAAAGAAATTTCATCTAGAATAATTGAGTGAAATTATGTAAAATTAATACCTTATTATGTAAAATTAGAAACTTTACTTAAATTATGCCCAATGTCTCAATATGAACTAAAATTTACACAATTAGCTATCTACATGCTCGAAATTTACATAAATTTTAAGTAAAAAGGTGCTAAATAAACCTATATGATTTAGACTTAATACTGGGTCTAAGGTTTTTGGCGTATAGTAATAATGATACGAACTCATTTCGGAGTTGACGACGAGTCGTATTGATGCCCGATCGAAATTAGGAAGTATCGGCTTGGAAATTCAAGAGAGGTTTTCAAAAGTGAAGTTTTGGATAGACAACTAGCTTAATGAATTTTTTTAGCAACAAACTTGGCTAGTAGGAAAAAGAAAGAATGGGTATTCAATTGAAAACAAGAACGATCCCTTAATACAGATTAAGGATCTGGACTTAAGTCATTTTCAAGAAAAGAAAAAGATGACATGATAAGTACCGTGACCCTCTATTTAGCCAAATAGGAACCTACGGTATTGTTGTGAACGCAACACCTATCGGTATTAAGTTCGGAATAAAGTTAGATTGACGCCACTAGTTATAGATAAGTCAATTTGAGCTTTGCAGAATTAAGAGAGTGGATTAACTCACCAAAGAAATATAATTTCATTCAAAAATTAGCCAAAAGTCCTTTTACAAACAAAGTAACAACTATTTATAGCCTAATGGCTAGTTAGCCAAATGGACAAATTCATAGCTTAATGTCTAAGCAATTTGAACTAGAATTAGCTAGCAAATTCTAGATTTAATTCATTAAATTACTGATGTGAGCACATTTACGCCAACAAAGCAAACCGATCCGGAGGTCTTACCATTAGGACCTATTACCCGTTCTAAGGTAAAGAAATTCAGGGAAGTCTTGTTCCTTACTTGTGCAACAATTCCAGATTCATTCGATCATGTTCATGCCTTTCAACATAAGCTTTATAACATGTTGCATGCTGATATGTGACATATCTCTGTTATATTACTAGTTCATGCGTTTAAGTATGTATAGGTTATGCTAAGTACGTTTCTGCAATTGGGTTGATAGTATTTGTATTGTTTCTAAGTTGTTTCTAAATTGTAAGTGCGTTAAAAAATAAGAATTGCAAGTGTTCCAGCTTGTAATTGTGATTTCCATTAAATTTACAAGACTTTGATGGAAGTTTGATATGTTTTGATATAGGTACAATAATGGACACCAGCTTAAGGCCTCATGTCTAGCTCGGTTGAAGCTCAAATATGTGCGTGCAGCTCCTCTCAGCTCGAAATATTTCTGAAAGTTTGTTTCCAGCACATTTCGGCTCAGTACATTTCCAGCTAACTCAATTTCAGCTCCACCAGCTCAACTCTAGCTAACAAGTCCAGATGTAGCTGGAAGGTGTCCTACGTGTCGGGGAGTGTCCCATACACATGTGGCAGCCTAGGTGGCATCCCAGTATGTACAGCACACACGTAACAGCCTTGACACATGTGTGTGCATGTGTAACCGAAATCAGCCCTCTTCTCTACATATGACGCCAAATTCAAAGGGATGAGAACAAGAGTTCAAATGTTTGAATTTCAAACGTTTTGGATAAGAAAAAGAGTTCAAATGTTTGAATTTCAAACGTTTCACACATATTCAATGTGTGGCTAGTATTTGATGGCGCCAAGAGAGGATATAACTCCTTCATATTCAAATTTGAATTGTTTATTTACAGCCACTAATTCAAATTCGACAACCCCTTTCTTGTACTTATAAATAGATGTTCAAACAATGTAATCTGGTTAGATGATTTTTATTAAACAAATACTTCTGAGAATTTTCTCTCAATTTCGATTCTTCATTGAACTTTCTTTTGACATTTTAGACTTAGTTTGTCGTGTCAAAACTTCCTTGATACTTAGGGTTCCTAGATTGCTATCTAGAGGGTCCAAGTCCTTCGACGTGAAACATATTCGATTCGGGTTTGCATAGTCTATTGTGCAGGTTCTTTCGAGTTTTTCGTCTCCAATTTTATTTTTTTTATATGTTGAATTTTGTTCCCTTTCTTTTGTTTTGTTTGTGTGTTGTTTATGCTGCAGAGAGAATGTTGCTATAATCCTAGATCCGAAATCCTTCAAGGTTCGTTGTTTCGATAAGCAACGCCTTATCAAGTGGTAATCAGAGCTTAGGTTGGATTTTGGCACGTTCTGCACCAAAAGAAAACAAACAAAAAAAATAAAAAAAATTATATATTGATCAAAGTTTTAAAAAAGCAAAAAAAAAATTCGAATATCAAAGTTTAAAAGAAAAAGAAAAATATTTGAAAAATATATATAATAAAATTAGTTTTTGACATTTTGTGCAAATTACAAAAGAACAGTGTTGAATTGTGTGTGACATGTTGGAAGCTGCTCAAATTACACCTTGAATTGCGTGAAAATCATCCGAAACAACTTTTCTTGTTTGATTCGGTGATAGAATTATTGTAAGCATTTCTTTTGTAGTAAGTTGTTGAGTTTTTTTTTCTTTCTTATTGTCATCCTCGTTTCTTTATTTTTTTTCTCTTTCTTTGCCAGTCCTATATCTTTCTTTAACTATTTGTTTCTTTAGCCTTTATTTTTTTCTTTCTTTTCCCTTTCTCTTGTAAGTTTGACACAGTTAATAAGTCCGAAGGATCGAGTTAGTTCCCTAAAGAACTGATTGCAAGTGATCGAGTGGAAAAAGGCATTGAGCATTGTGAGAATAGAAGGGGAGACAAAAAAACCATTCAAGCATTCTGTCAAGTGAAACACGAGTGCTGAGTCTATTTTGAGTGCACCGTTTCTTTGGAGTGAAAACTGAGAGGTTTTGTGAGTGTGCTGTGAGGACTTTTATTATTTTTTGTTTTACTTAACTTTTTATCAGTATTCTTTGTGTTGTTTAAGTATGACAGGATCAGAAGATCGTATTCGTGATGAAAATCAGCCACCAGATTTGCAAATACAGGCTCTTACTCACACCTTGCAACGTCTGTTAGAAAATGCATTAGAGCCTATACATTCTCGTTTGGACAAGATCGATGGGGGTGGTTCCCAATCTGTCCATAATGAACAGAATGATGAAAATGATGTCGAACATTCACCAAGGGTGAATCAACGATTAGGACGCGCAGTTGATGATAATATTTCTAACATAAAAGTTGCTATACCTTCTTTTCAGGGACGAACAGATCCTGATGCATATCTTGCTTGGGAAAGCAGGGTAGAACATGTTTTCGAGTGTTATAATTACTCAGAACAGAAAGAGGTTCGTTTGGCTGTGATGGAATTTATAGACTACGCTTTGATCTGGTGGGATCAATTATTTATAAGTCGAAGACGTACCGGTGAAGGTCCAGTGAGAACTTGGGCAGAAATGAAGCAAATCATGCGCAAGAGATTTTTTCCTTCTCACTATCATCGTGATTTATTCCAGAAATTACAATCGATAAAACAGGGAAATAGGAGTGTAGAAGACTACTACAAGGAGATAGAGGTGTCCATGATGCGAGCCAACATTGTTGAGGATCGAGAGGCTACTATGGCACGATTCCTTGCAGGATTAAACTATGAAATTTCTAACGTTGTTGAGTTGCAGCATTATGTTGAGTTGGAGGACATGGTGCATATGGCGATTAAAGTTGAAAGACAGCAACGTAGAAAGTCTTCTAATAGAGGTAATACTCCATTTAAATCATTTTCCAATCCTTTGGGTACTCCTAACAATTTCAGGAAGCAAACACCATTCCAAATCAAAGAAAAGGGTGAAACGAGCAAACCCAAGGCTCCAGTTGTTGATGTTGGGCGTGGGAAACAACAAATGCAACCAGAACGTTCAAGAGACATTTTGTGCTTTAAGTGCCTTGGTAGAGGACATATTGTCAGTCAATGTCCAAATGGTAGGACCATGATACTATTAGAGAGTGGCGAGATTGAGTCCGAGACAGAAGAAGAAGAGCCAGAACTCCATACAGTAGATGTTGATGAAGATGATGACAATGTGCAGACTTTTGCAACCGGTAAAGCACTTGTTATCAAGAGAAGTTTGAACACTCAACCAACTCAAGAAGAATAGCAGTGAGAGAACATCTTTCATACAAGATGTCTCGTCAATGACAAGGTATGTGTTGTAATTATCGATGGTGGTAGTTGCACTAATGTTGCTAGTTCCATGATGGTTGAAAAGTTAGGACTGAAGACGACAAAGCATCCCAATCCCTATAAATTGCAGTGGCTGAATAATGGAGGAGAGATTAAAGTAAACAAGTAGGTGTTAGTTCCGTTTGCCATTGGAAAGTACAAGGATGAAGTACTTTGTGATGTTGTTTCAATGGATGCGAGCCATTTGCTATTAGTTCGTCCGTGGCAGTTTGATAAGAGGACAACGCATGATGGTTTTACAAACAGATATTCTTTTATGCACAAAGGAAAGAAGTTCATCTTAGCACCTTTGACACCGAGTCAAGTGCAAGAAGATCAGGAGAGATTACGAAACAATACTGAAGAAGTTCGTGGGAAAAACAAGATGAATGTGTATGCAAGTAGCAAAGAAATCAGGAAATGTCTTTCCTCTCAACAATCTTTGCTCATTTTGTTGTTTAAAGATTCTTGTTTATTGTCTAAAACTTCTAATGTTTTGCCTACTTCCATTTCATCTCTTTTGCAGGAATTTCAAGATGTGTTTTCGAATGAAACACCCAAGGGTTTACCCCCTCTTCGTGGCATTGAGCACCAGATTGATTTCATTCTTGGAGCCACAATTCCAAATAGACCAGCCTATCGAAGTAACCCCGAAGAGACAAAGGAACTTCAAAGATAGATTTTAGAGTTGTTGGATAAAGGTTACATTCGAGAGAGTTTAAGCCCATGCGCCGTACCAGTGCTATTGGTACCTAAGAAAAATGGGACTTAGAGGATGTGTGTTGATTGTCGAGCAGTAAATCAAATCACAATCAAGTATCGACACCCCATTCCTCGACTCGATGACATGCTGGATGAATTATGCGGGGCGACTATCTTCTCCAAAATTGATTTGAAGAGTGGATATCACCAAATTCGCATGAAAGAAGGCGACGAGTGGAAGACATCTTTCAAAACAAAGCTAGGTTTGTACAAATGGTTAGTGATGCCATTTGGATTAACGAATGCACCTAGTAATTTTACGAGACTGATGAATCATGTTCTGCGATCTTTTATAGGCAAATTTTGTGTTGTATACTTTGATGACATACTAATTTATAGCAAGACTTTGCAGGATCATATAGAACATTTATGAGCTATTTTGCAGACTTTGCGAGAAGAGAAATTGTTCGGTAACATGGAGAAATGTGTGTTTTGTACTAACAAACTTACATTTCTTGGTTATATTGTTAGTTCTCAGGGAGTTGAGGTTGATCCTGAGAAGATAAAGGCGATTCAAGATTGGCCACAACCGACATCCATTAGTCAGGTTAGATCGTTTCATGGTTTAGCCAATTTTTACTATCGGTTTGTTCCCCAATTCAGTTCTATTACCGCTCCCTTAACCAGGATTATAAAGAAGGATTCCATCTTCTCTTAGGGTAAAGAACAAGAAGATGCCTTTTTAAAAATAAAAGATTATTTGACAAAAGCCCTTGTTTTAGCATTACTTGATTTTGATAAAATGTTTGAAATTGAATGTGATGCTTCTGGAGTTGGTATAGGTGTTGTTTTGTCACAGGAAAATAGGCCCGTTGCATATTTCAGTGAGAAACTTAGCGGAGCAACGTTGAATTATCCTGTTTATGACAAGGAAATGTACGCACTGATCCGGGCTTTGGAGACGTGGCAACATTATTTGTTGCCTAAAGAGTTTATCATCCACACTGACCATGAGGCTTTGCGGTATATTACAGGTCAGCATAAATTGACTAAACGGCATGCTAAATGGGTTGAATTTTTGGAATCTTTTCCATATGTCATTCGTTACAAAAAGG
The DNA here is from genome assembly GCF_007990345.1 of Gossypium hirsutum. NCBI lineage: Eukaryota > Viridiplantae > Streptophyta > Magnoliopsida > Malvales > Malvaceae > Gossypium > Gossypium hirsutum. The sequence continues at coordinate 28,710,214 of NC_053439.1, read as the reverse complement.
GAAAAGACAATGTCGTTGCTGATGCATTATCACGTAGATATACCCTTTTGAGTTACCTTGATTCACAGTTGATCGGATTTGCATATATTAGAGAATTATATTCTGAAGATCCTGATTTTAGAGATAAGTATAATGCTTGTGAGAAAGGAGCAGATGGAAAATTCTACAGGCATGATGGATATCTTTTAAAAGAAAATAGGATATGCATTCCACAGGGTTCAATGCGTGATATATTGATCCATGAAGCACATGAAGGTGGATTGATGGGTCGTTTTGGGATCACTAAAATGTTACACACCTTAAAAGAGCATTTTTTTGGCCTAAGATGCGCAGGGACGTTGAAAGGTATTGTGAACGTTGTGTGACTTGTCAGAAAGCAAAATCGAAGGTTTCACCACATGGTATGTACTTACCTTTACCTATTCCTGAATCCCCTTGGATGGATATTTCAATGGACTTTGTTTTGGGATTGCCTCAAACTAGAACAGGTAGGGATAGCATATTTGTTGTGGTTGATAGGTTCTCGAAGATGGCACATTTCATTTCATGCCATAAGACTGATGATGCTGTTAATGTGGCTAACTTGTTCCTTAGAGATGTTGTACGATTACATGGTATCCCTAGGTCGATTGTTTCTGACAGGGATGTGAAGTTTTTGAGTCATTTCTGGAGGACTCTTTGGAGCAAATTAGGTACGAAACTTATGTTTTCTACTACTTGTCATCCCTAGACTAATGGACAAACTGAGGTTGTTAATAGAGTTTTATCTACTTTACTTCGTTCCATCATTAAAAAGAACGTCAAAACTTGGGAAGATTGTTTGCCACATGTTGAATTCGCTTATAACCATGCTATACATTCTGCTACTAAGATGTCACCTTTTGAGGTTGTTTATAGCTTTAATCCTATTACGCCTCTAGATATGTTGCCTTTGCCACAAGAATAGGTGATGAACAGGGACAGTAAAGCAAAAGCAGAATACGTGAAGAAATTGCATCAACAGGTTAAGGAGAACCTCGAACGAAGGACTCATCAGTACGAAAAGCATGCAAATAAGGGTAGAAAGCGAGTCACCTTCGATGTTGGTGATTAGGTATGGGTTCATTTCTGAAAGGAACGTTTTCCAGCCCAAAGGCGGTCCAAGCTGTTACCGCGCGGAGATGGTCCTTTTCAGGTGTTGGAGAAAGTGAATGACAATGCCTACAAGTTAGACTTGCCGGGAGAATACAATGTGAGTGCCACATTTAATGTTTCTAATTTAACCCCTTATGATGATTCTATAGATTTGAGGACAAATCCTTTTCAAGAAGGGGGAATGATGTGAGCACATTTACGCGAACAAAGCAAATCGATCCGGAGGTCTTACCATTAGGACCTATTACCCATTCTAAGGTAAAAAAATTTAGGGAAGTCCTATTCCTTACTTGTGCAACGATTCCAGATTCATTCGATCATGTTCATGCCTTTGAACATAGGCTTTATAACATGTTGCATGATGATATGTGACATATCTCTGTTATATTACTAGTTCATGCGTTTAAGTGTGTATAGGTTATGCTAAGTACGTTTCTGCAATTGGGTTGATCGTATTTGTATTGTTTCTAAGTTGTTTCTAAATTGTAAGTGTGTTAAACAATAAGAATTGCAAGTGTTCCAGCTTGTAATTGTGATTTCCATTAAATTTACAAGACTTTGATGGAAGTTTGATATGTTTTGATATAGGTACAGTAATGGACACCAGCTTAAGGCCTCATGTCTAGCTCGGTTGAAGATCAAATATGTGCGTGCAGCTCCTCTCAGCTCGAAATAGTTCTGAAAGTTCGTTTCCAGCTCATTTCAGCTCAGTACATTTCCAGCTAGCTCAATTTTAGCTCTGCCAGCTCAACTCTAGCTAACAAGTCCAGATGTAGTTGGAAGGTGTCCTACGTGTCAGGGAGTGTCCCATACACATGTGGCAGCCTAGGTGGCATCCCAGTATGTACAGCACACACGTAACATCCTTGACACATGTGTATGCATGTGTGACCAAAATCAGCCCTCTTCTCTACATATGACGCCAAATTCAAAGGGATAAGAACAAGAGTTCAAATGTTTGAATTTCAAACATTTTGGATAAGAAAAAGAGTTCAAATGTTTGAATTTCAAACGTTTCACACATATTCAATGTGTGGCTGGTATTTGATGGCGCCAAGAGAGGATATAACTCCTTTATATTCAAATTTGAATTCTTTATTTACAGCCACTAATTCAAATTCAACAACCCCTTCCTTGTACTTATAAATAGATGTTCAAACAATGTAATCTGGTTAAATGATTTTTATTAAACAAATACTTCTGAGAATTTTCTCTCAATTTCGGTTCTTCATTGAACTTTCTTTTGACATTTCAGACTTAGTTTGTCGTGTCAAAACCTCCTTGATACTTAGGGTTCCTAGATGCTATCTAGAGGGTCCAAGTCCTTCGACGTGAAACATATTCGATTCGGGTTAGCATAGTCTATTGTAGAGGTTCTTTCGAGTTTTTCGTCTCCAATTTTAGTTTTTTATATGTTGAATTTTGTTCCCTTTCTTTTGTTTTGTTTGTGTGTTGTTTATGCTGCAGAAAGAATGTTGCTATAATCCTAGATCCGCAATCCTTCAAGGTTCGTTGTTTCGATAAGCAACGCCTTATCAATTGCTGTAGCAAAATTCAGCTGAATGGAGTCCAAGGGGCAGCTTCTAGGTTAAGCAAATGAATTTGAAAGGTGCATGGCAGCAGCTGAATTTGGCTAATGAGCTTAAATGAGCTCATTCAATAAGTAACTCTTGCTGAAAAAAGTACCAGCATTAAAAGAGGATTTGAGAAGCCATTTGGAGTGTGAATGGCCGATTTTGAAAAGTCCCCTAGTGTGAACATGGCTGCAACGAATGGACATGGTGTGAACAGCAAGTGAGAAAAGAATAATGCTGCTTTGGGGAGAAGATCGGCCAAGCCTTGGAGAGTTGAATGGCTGTTGTCTCTTGGCCGAATGGGTGTCTTGGGGAGCCAAAAATAATCAGCCTTCATGCATTGTACCAGCTGCACATGCATCTTCCCATACATTGAATCTACATGCATGAACCTTGTTAATGGGTTTCCAAATTCGGCTGTACCTATTTAAAAAAGAAACATATTAAATTAAACTAATTTCAGCTGGACATAATTTAAAACATAATGTAGACACACTAATTAACCTTTAGACAAATTAAATAAGAACTTAGCAGAACACATTAAATTCGGCTAGATCTAGACATATTTAAAACATGTAATAATCTAAGACAAATTTAATTGAACTAAGACACAATTAATTCGGCTAAGACAAGGCATATTAACACATGTAATTAAATTAAGACAAATTTATACGCTGTAGTAATGTTTGAATAAATGCTTAATTCAGATGTCCAAAATCCAATAGCCAAATTAGGTAGCCAAATAAAATTTGGCCTCCCAAAAGTTGTAAGTACTAGGCTCGTCCTTAAGCTCCTTGCTATCATTTCTCTATGTTCAGTCCACCAAGGCTGAAATAGCATCTTTAAATAGTTTGGCACGAGCACGCGTAATCCAGCTACTAGGTAACTTGATGGCATCTTGGTTGATCTCCTTTTGACTCGTAGGCGAGCTCATATCATTCCCCCCTCTTGAAAACGATTTGTCCTCAAATCGCTACCTGCATCGAACGGGGACAAATCAAAAACATTAAAACTAATGCTAACATTATATTCACCTGGTAAGTCCAATTTTTAAGAATTGCCATTAATCCGTTCAAGGACTTGAAACGGTCCGTCTCCTCTCGGAAAAAGCTTGGATCGTCTTTGTGCGGGAAATCTTTCCTTACGCATATGCACCCAAACCCAGTCCCCCGGCTTGAACACCACACGCCTTTGACCTTCGTTTGCTCTTTGCTCGTATTCCTTGGTTTTGGCTTCTATATTGCCTTTAACTGTTTGGTGCAACTATTTAATGTACTCAGCTTTCCATTTTCCATCTATATGCACGAGTTGGTTAGAAGATAAAGGCATTAAATCGAGTGGTGTTAGCGGATTAAAACCATAAACAATTTCGAATAGAGAAAGTTTGGTAGCCGAATGAATAGCACGGTTGTATAAAAATTCCACATGCGGTAAATAGTCTTCCCACGCCTTTAAATTTTTCTGGATAATTGCTCGTAGCAATGTAGATAGAATCCGATTGACCATTTCGGTTTGGCCGTCCATTTGCGGATAGAAAGTGGTTGAAAATAGTAGCTTGGTTCCCAATCGCCCCCACAACGTCCTCCAAAAATGGCTAAGAATTTCGCGTCGCAATCAGACACGATCGTCCTAGGCATGCCATGCAACCTGACCACTTCTTTGAAAAATAAGTTAGCAATATTCACAGCATCATCAGTTTTATGGCAGGCTATAAAGTGAGCCATTTTAGATAATCTAACCACAACTAAAAATATTGAATCTTGACCATTTTTACTTCTTGGTAAGCCTAGCACAAAATCCATGGAGATATCAGTCCAAGGGGTCTAAGGGATGGGTAAAGGTTTATACAAATCGTGAGGCTTTATACGAGACTTAGCCCTCTTGCATGCGATGCATCGACCACAGTGACGTTCAACGTCTCGTCTCATCTTGGGCCAAAAGAAATGTTCTTGGAGTGTGGCCAAAGTCTTAGCGACGCCGAAATGCCCCATCAACCTACCACTATGCGCTTCATCTATCAACACCTCCCGTACAGATCCTTGGGGTATGTAAAGTTTCCTTCTCGAAATAAATACCCGTCATGATGATAGTACTTCCCGTAGGCTCCTTTTTTGGATAACCTAAAAAATTTACCGAAATCAGTATCACTGGCATATAGATCCTTAAGAAATACAAACCCCATCAAGTTGGAATCCAAAACATTGAATAAAGCATACCTTTGAGAGAGTTCATCAGCCACTACATTTTCTTTACCTTTTTTTATATTTAATGATGTAAGGAAAGGATTTGAGAAATTCTACCCATTTGGAGTGATGTTTGTTCAGTTTGTGTGGCCCTTTCAAATACTTCAAAGATTTGTGGTCGGTACGAATCACAAACTCTTTGGGCCAAAGATAATGCTGCCATGTTTCTAAGGCTCGAGTCAACGAGTACAACTTCTTATCATACGTTGGGTAGTTTAGAACAACACCGTTAAGTTCCTCACTAAAATACACAATAGGGCATCTGTCTTGCATTAATACTGCTCCAATACATAATCCTGATGCATCACACTCTAACTCGAAAGTTTTATCAAAATTTGGTAAGGCTAATAATGGTGCATGAGTTAAACAGTCTTTGATTTTTAGAAGTGCCTTATCTCGTTCTTCTCCCTAAAAAAAGTTAGAATTCTTATGGATTACCCTGATTAATGGCGTAGCCAACATGCTAAAGTTCGATACGAATCGTCTATAGAAGCTGGCTAATCCGTGGAAACTTTGAACTTGGGAGACATTCGTCGGACGAAGCCAGCCTTGACCTTTTCTTGATCAACTTCAAGGCCCTCCGAACTGACGACAAAACCTAGAAACACAATCTTTTTAGTACAGAAATCACATTTTTTTCAAATTAGCATACAATGTCTCTTTTCTCAAAACTTCCAAAACAGCCTTTAAATGCACTACGTGATCGTCCAAAGTCTTGCTATAAATTAATATGTCATCAAAATATACTACGCAAAATCTACCAATGAAGGATCGTAAGACATGATTCATAAGTCTCATGAATGTGCTCGGTGCGTTCGTTAAGCCAAATGGTATAACGAGCCACTCGTAAAGTCCATGCTTTGTCTTGATAGCGGTTTTCCACTCGTCACCTTCACGCATGCGTATTTGGTGGTATCCGCTTTTAAGGTCGATTTTTGAAAATAGACTTGCTCCACTCAACTTGTCAAGCATATCGTTCAACCGCGGAATAGGATGTCAATACTTGATGGTAATTTTATTAAAGGCGCGACAGTCTACACACATCCTCCACATTTCATCTTTCTTGGGAACTAGCAAAATAGGAACGACACAGGGACTAAGGCTTTCACGCACATAGCCCTTCTCAAGTAGTTCGTTGACTTGTTTTTGAGTTCTTTCATTTCCTCGGGATTACTCCGATAAGCAGGACGATTTGGAATCTCGACTCCCGGCACAAGATCTACTTGGTGCTCAATTCCGCGAATAGGTGGCAACCCACTCAAAATTTCTTCCGAGAATACGTCTTGAAATTCCTGCAACAAGGACAAAATAGGAGAGGGTAACTTGTTAAACTAGTTAGTACCAAGCAAGCTTTCCTGGTACAAAAGTACCAACAATGGTTGTTTTGACATCATAGACTTTCGAACATCCCTCTCTTTTATATAGAAACTCTTTTTGTCACTCTCGTCGTTTGTTTCTTTCTCTTTTTCTTTTTGTTTCAAACTCTCTTTTTTATCACTCATTTTTTCACCTTTCTTTTTTCTAAACTCTTTTCTTTTTCCTTATCATTTTTTTCTCTCGCTCACTCTCTCTTAGTTTATCAATAAAAGTTCGTATCTTTAGCTGATCATCATAAACTTTGTTTAGGTGTTAGCTGAGCTAACGTCACCGTTCATCCCGAATGCTTGAAAGTGTACCGATTTGTGTATCCGTCATGAATCGCACACTTGTCAAATTTCTAGGGACGTCCAAGAAGGAGATGCCCCGCATGTATCGGTACCACATCGCACAATACTTCGTCTTGATATTTTTCGATAGTAAAAGAAACTAAGACTTGCTTCATCACTTTTAGCTCTCCGTTGTCATTGAGCCATTGCAACTTGTATGGATGGGGGTTTTTGGTGGTAGTCAAGTCAAGTTTTTCTACCATCATTGTACTAGCCACGTTAGTACAACTCCCTTCGTTGATTATGACATAGCAAATCTTCACTTGCACTTGGCAACGCATATGGAAAATGTTTTCACATTGTTGCTCGTTTTCGACACCTTGTAAGCTGAGACTTCTCTTCATGACTAAGATTTCTCCATTCTTGGCTTGTTCTAATTCCTCCTCATCGTGAGACGTTTCATTGGCTTCACCCTCTGATTCACTTTCAGATTCGATCTCACCATCTTTCTGAATATACATCGTGTTGCAGTTTGGGCATTGACTCGTAATCTGACCTCGGCCAAGACACTTTAAGCATTTGATGTCCCGAGATCTACTTGGGTTGGCTTCCATCTTACCCTTTCTAGTCTCCGCGTTTGGCTTGTTAAACTTCGTTGAACCACTCACCTCTTTAGCTCAGTTCCGCATGTCACGTTTGCTGGTCCCTTGCCCCCACCTAGATGTTGAAGAAATATTAGGGAGTGTTCGTGACGTACCTTTTTTCTTAAGCTATTTTTCAACCTTTATGGCCATAAGGACCATGTCAATAACATCGATGTAGTGGTGCAGTTCTACAATATTAGCGATATTGTAGTTGAGGCCGGTGAGAAACCGTGCCATGGTGGCTTCTCGGTCTTCCTCCACATCGGCTCGAATCATAGCCACTTCCATCTCCTTATAGTAGTCTTCCACACTACGATGGCCTTGGGTTAGACTTTGTAATTTCTGATACAACTCGTGGTGGTAGTAAGCTGAAATCAACTGCTTTCTCATTATTACTTTCATTTCTGACCATGTAGACACCGGGCACTGTCCGTTGCATCGTCGGCTCAAGGTTAACTGATCCCACCATATAATAGCATAATCAGAAAACTTAATAGCATCTAGCTTAACCTTTTTACTCTCCGAGTAATTGTGGCACTCGAAGACTAATTCCACTTTCTTCTACCATTCAAGATAGGCCTCGGGATCCGACCTTCCTTGGAAAGCGGGTATCGCTATCTTCATATTCTTTAAGTCATCATCAGCCCGCTCTCGGTCTCTTGGTCCCCGTGCTCGTTGGCCTCTTCTCCGTCCAATTTGTTGTGAGGCTTGGTCACTCTCCACGTCGCTTGGCTCAAGTCATTGTTATGGTGCCAAGGGCGTTCTCGATCTCTTCTCGGAATTGGAGGGGCATTCGCTTGCTGAATCCGTTCCTTCAATTGTTCCATACGGTCTTGAATGAAATCAAACAGTGGTTGGACTAAACGAGTGATTTCTCATATTATAGCTTGCACTTGTTGTAACACCCCAAACCCGGTCTAAACGTTATGACCGAATCTGGTGATGTCACATTGTAACATCCCTTACCAGTATTCGACGCCGGAATAGGGTACGAGGCATTACTAGAAGACATACATTTGCATACGTATTAAACCAAGTTACAAAATTTCATCCGAATTAAAACTTTTAAATTATTAACGTTCTTTTATAATTCTTTACACCATATCCTCGAAATATTATATTCATAACAAATAAGGCCTACGAGACCCGATATTTACTCATGTAATTCAAAGTTTCATTTCAATTTCATTCAATTTACAATTTCTCATGTTCACAATTCAAATCAATTTCTCAATCCAATATATATATTTCAATCATCTAAGAATATAATTCAAGTTACACGAACTTACCAGGCTAAATTGCAGAAATACCAAAATTCAGGGATATTTTGGTAATTTTCTATTTTCCTTCGAATTTCCACTCAATCTTGATATAA